>NC_064619.1:442511284-442814314 GCF_023898315.1 Schistocerca nitens
TATGCTCTGTCCGATACTTGGCAGTGTCCAGTACTGTGCAAGTCTCCCCTATGCACTCAATACTTGACTGTCCCATCCAATTAAACATAAAATGCATCTTTCTAAATGCTTTATGATTGATTGTAATCAGGAAAAGACTTCTCCTCTCCCCTGCCCCCTCAACCCACCCCTTCCACCCCCTCCCCCCACCACTACCGGCCCGATCAGGAGACTAGTTCTATTGATCCGAGACGTATTGTCAATGATACCATGCCCACTACACGATGTAGATGGGCCAAAACGGGAACACGTAGCATCGTCTGTTGCGGATCCCCAAGATCAACAATTTTTTTTATTGAGAATTGCTTTGTTTTTTTTTTAATTTTATTTACGAATTTGGCCAGCTATGGACCGCATACAACTTAAGACTTATGGTGTTTCTTTTTCTTCCGTTCTTCCCAGTACTTCTTCATTTTCTCGCCAACTGCTCGTCTCTGCTCATCTGTCCATACTCTCTTGGGTCGAGGTTTTGGCGCATCTTCTTCAAAGTTTGTGTTTTCTATAAGTAGCCTAAAGTTATTCCTGTCACGTATTATTTCTTCTGTAACACCTATTCTGTTGGCGTCTTTCTTTACTGCTTCTATCCACCCTACAGTTTTTTTTCAGCTTACTAACGTAATTAAAAATTCTTTGTAATCCGTGTTTCTTCCATTCTTTTTAAATGTCCATAAAATTTTAGCCGTCTCTACCTCATTGTATCTGTGATCTTTTCTGTATTTTTGTATAGGTCTTCTTTTCTCCTTTTAATCCACCTATTTTCCTTGTTTTTCTCAGGACCTAGAATTTTTCTTAATATTTTTCTCTCTCTTTTTTCTAGTTCTCTTAATTCGTCTTTCTTTTTCAATGTTAGGCACTCTGATCCATATGTTGCTTGTGTCCTAATAACTGAATTATAATGGTTAATCTTTGCTTGTATGGATATTGATTTCTTATTGTAGAAGTTTTGTGTTAATTTATATGCAAATTCTAACTTTTTTATTCTTTCTTTATGTGTTGTGTTATCCAGTCCATTTGCTTGGATCCACTCCCCCAGGTATTTGAATCTATCAACTCTTAATTTTTCCATACTTTGTTTTCATAAACTTTTCTGTATTATGTTTGTGTTCTATATACTCGGTTTTTTCTTAGGATTTTTTAGCCCAGTCTTTTCAGCAATCTCGTGTAACAGATCAAGCATAACTGTTGCTTCTGTTCGGTTTTCAGTTACCAATGCCATATCAACCGCAAAGGCTAAACATTTCACTTCAAATTTGTTCTTTCCTTGGCCCATGCTTATACCCTTTGTGCCTCTGTTTTTTAATGTGTTTCCCATGTTTTTACTATTTTATCTAAAACCAAGTTAAAGAGAATTGGGGACAGTCCGTCTCCTTGTCGAACTCCTGTTTTGATTTTGAATGGTTCAGAAATTTCGCCTTGAAACTTAATTCTTGATGTTGTATCTGTGAGCGTTTGTTCAACAAGTCTTGTGGTGTTTTCATCTATCCCTGATTCATAAATTATCTGGAATAGTGTTTGTCTGTCAACTGAGTCGTAGGCCTTCTTGAAGTCTACGAAAGTAACTATTGTATTTTTATTTTGTATAGCTCTCACTCTCAAAATTGTTTTTAAATTAAGAATCTGTTCTGCACATGATCTACCTTTTCTAAATCCTGCTTGATAATCTACTATATTAGGTCCTGCTTGTTCCTCTATTCTATTTAAAAGTGCTTTAGAAAGTATTTTGTATGTCACTGGTGACAAGGATATGCCCCTGTAGTTGTTGGTGTCTGTTTTATCTTTTTTATGGAGAGGGTGGATCAATGCTTGTTTCCAGTCACTGGGTATGATTCCTTTTGTGCAAATGTCTTTAATTACTCTGTGAATTTTCTGACATGCGGATAAGCCCCCTAGTTTCCACATTTCTGCCACTATCCCATCCTCACCTGGTGATTTGTTATTCTTCAATGCTTTGATAATCTTTTATATTTCCTCTACTGTAGGTGGTTCCGACGGTGGATTTTCCAGCTAAAATTTGGCAGTTCTCTTTATTGCTTAAAATCATTTTTCCATTTTTATTGGTGACTGGAATCCTGTTAAAACTTCTCTGAAAGTCTTATAGGTGTTGTTCCTTTTGTTATCAGAATCCATTTCTTCTAATCTGTCTTTGTCATATTTTCTTTTCACTGATATGATGATTTTTGCTGTCTTTTTCCTTTCTTCTTTAAACTCTTCCCAGTATTTGTTTTATAAGAAATTATATTTTAATAAAGAGTTTGGTAATTAACGTAAATTACATTTCATAGAAATTTACATCTCAAACAGTTCTCTGATACTTCATCAGTAAAACTATTTCTCTTGCAGCGGAAGGTAACTAAAGACTTGTTTTGATTAGATTGGGGTCTTTTTTGTGTATTCGAGAAAAAGGTTACCATTACATTTCCTAAACGAGTCCACGATTATGACGGAACACATCCGTTATTCTGAGCAATACTGATACATTCATTGACGTTTGTAAATCAGTATGCAATCCGTGTTAAGATTCAGTTAACCAAGGAACGCTAGATGTCATAGTCTGAAGTGTGAGCACGTTATTTGATAGTGGAATTGAGAGTTTTTCCACGGCACCTATAAGGCTAAGAAATATTTGTCACAAAACCCAAAACTCGTTATTGCATCAGTTTCATTCCTATTGTTTATGTCAGCGAAAGAGGCAGCTGAGACACATTCTATTGCAGTGCAGTACTGAACTAGGCGTAAGGAAAAAAATATACGAGAGAAAAAATTTCCGCTCAGTGTCAGCATTGATCTCACGTACATAGGCCGTAGCCTTCGTAGCCATGGAAGTACAAGCCATCACAGCGGACTACCAAGCCCTCGCGATTGCAGTGCTGTTTTCTGCGAAGCCTATATTGCACCGAGGGGCGTCGCGCTTGTGTGTGGTTCCATAGCGAGATAACAGATGGCAGCTTGCCTCGCCGACGGCTATTGTAGACCGCAGGCCGTGACATCTACCTGAAAACCGCGTAACAAACATCAATAAGTTATTTCCGTCGTCGGGCAATTTCCATTCAAAATAGCTACTTCTTTTACGTGACACGGTAAGACGCTAGGTGGATAGTCTCTCATTTCTGTTTCGAGACACGGAATCTGTGTATTGTTTTTGGCAACTCCTCACTTTATTGCACGTGAACCTTTCTCAGCGTCTTGCTAATTTGCAAAGAAAAGGAAGGAATGAGGATTAAGTTTTCACGTCTCGTTGACTATGTTTTCATTAGAGCCAGAACACAAACTAGGAATGGTGAAAGAAATCAGCCACCTTTGAAAGAAACAATCCGCCTTAAGTGATTTATGTAAATCATGGAAAACTTAAATATGAATTTGTTACTTCGTAGTTTTATCTTAAACAGTTATTTGCGGACGTCACATGACATACTAATCTACTGATGAGAATTTCAGACACTTTGTTTTATTACATAAGATGACAAGTCACCTGTAATACCACGCTTAGCTACTCCAGCAGCGACGCTAACACGCTCGGTGCTTCGTAAAGAGTGTTTTTACAAACAACAATGCATTGACATCTATACTTCACTTAACGGTGTATGGCGGATGGTCTTTCTGGTTCCATTATTGTTTACTTCCTTTCCTGTTTTATCCACGGGTGGCGCGTAGGAACAATTACACTGGGCAACAACGAAAATTTTTCGGGCTTAAAAATAGTAAATTTACATGTATTTCCATCTGCTGAATTCAAAAATCACCATAAAAATGACAGATTAGATCTTGTTTTGAAGATAAAGTGACATTTCATTTTTTAGAGTGAAGATTTTAAATATGGGGGAATTTTTTTCTTTTTGGGGAGTTGGCACACCTGTCAAACAACAAAACACAAATGCTCTTCAGCTGTTTGTAAGTCATAAACATAGTTACTGTTGCTGTGACTGTGTATTACATGTAGTTTCTACTCAAATTAATGCAAAATTTCTGGCTCACGAGTCCTTTTTTAGTGTAAAATTTGTAAAAATGCCAGGAAAATGTGTAAATATGGTGAGTAACTTTTGTTATATTTGTGGTGAAATAACATTTTCCTCACAGAAACGCAATCTGACGCCTCCTGTAAAGACTGCCTATCAGTATTATTTCAATATGAAAGTAGGGGACCAAGATAAGTCTGCTGCTCCACATATATGTTGGAACACATGTTAAGTTACACTGCTAGAATGGATGAAAAAGAAGAAACGATCTATACCTTTCGCTATGCCTATGATTTGGTGGGAGCCAACAAACCATACAGATGACTGCTATTTCTGCCTCCACCTGTAAAGGCAGGTTTGTCTATGAAGAAAAGAAGAACAGTTCAGTACCCGAATCTTCCATCTGCTATTCGACCCATTCCACATTCGGATAGTTTACCAGTTCCTACTCCACACAAAAATTGTGTGTTTGAAGTAGAAAATGAAGACAATGTGGGACAAGAAGAACTAAACAAGCCTTCCACATCCCATGCCCCTGATTTTGAGGGAAATGATGATAAATCGCACAGACTGAGTCAAGTGGAATTGAGTGATCGCATTAGAGACCTTGGCCTGTCAAAGGAGAATGCAGAAATTATTGGGTCTCGACTACAGCAATGAAATCTTCTCCAAAGTGATGTGAGAATCTCACAGTACAGAAAACGTCACATGGAACTGCTTCCCTTTTTTGAGAAGAAAAATAATCTTGTTTGCTGCGACATTAATAGCATGATCATGATCCAACTGAATGGAGGCTATTCATAGACTCCTCCGAGCTTAGTTTGAAAGCTGTGTTACTTCACAACAGAAACCTTCTTTCATCTATTCCTGCTGGTCATGCTGTTCACATGAAGGACACATATGCAAATATGACCGCTCTCTTGGACTCAATTAAATATCATGAACACAAATGGAAAATCTGTGGTGATCTAAAAGTCTTTGCCATACTCTTAGGAATGCAACTGGGTTACACAAAGCATTGCTGCTTCTTATGTATGGGGGACAGTAGAGATAGGAAACTGCATTATATTAAAGAAGACTGGCCTGCAAGGAATCTTCACCCTAGCGAGAAAAATGCCGTAGCCAAGCCTCTTGTGGACCCAAAAGACGTTCTTCTTCCACTCCTGCATATCAAGCTGAGTTTGATGAAAAACTTTGTCAAAGCTATGAACCGGGAAGGACGGGCCTTTAAGTACATAAGAGAGAAATTTTCGAAATTAAGTGATGCAAAAGTTAAGGAAGGCATTTTTGTCGAACCACAAATAAGAGAACTCGTAAAGGATCCTGAATTTGACCAAGTTTTGGAGGGGAAAGAAAAGGAAGCTTGGAAAGCCTTCAAGGCTGTTGTTCATGGATTTTTAGGCAACAAAAGAGACGACAACTACAAGCATTTGGTGACGGTGCTCATGCAAAAATACCGTAACCTTGGAAGCAACATGTCCGTTAAGATCCATTTTCTCCACTCCCACCTAGACTTTTTCCCTGCTAGTTGTGGAGCTGTTAGTGATGAACATGGTGAGAGATTCCATCAGGACATTTCTGTTACGGAACGAAGATATCAGGGCCGTTGGAATGAAGTAATGCTTGCGGATTACTGTTGGTCTTTGTGTAGGGATTCTGCGGAGCTCCATTACAAGAGGCAAGCTAAAAGACGACGAAGTCAATAGGCCACAACATGATTCTCATCAGACACGACCATCTGCGAAGTATTTTTCCAGCAATTTAGAACTCTTAGCATATAATTACCAATTTAAAAAATCAAATGCACTTTCATTGTTGTTAGCATGTATGTAATTAAAATGTATCCTTTAGAGTTCGCAGGAGAACTTCTGTGAAGTCTGGAAGGTAGGAGACGAGGTACTGGCAGAATTAAAGCTGTGAGGACGGGGCGTGAGTCGTGCTTGGTAGAGTACTTGCCCGCGAAAGGCAAGGTCCCGAGTTCGAGTCTCGGTCCGGCACACAGTTTTAATTTGCCAGGAAAGTTTCAAAATGTATCCTTTTCTCTCAATCCGTTTATATGTAATGCTTCCACCTTGTGTATATCATAGAAACTAGAGTTAATAAAAAATTTTCATTTTCATATTTGTTTTTCTCAACCCAAAATTAGTAGGAATTGCCTCATGAAGTGCTCGAAACTTTCAAAAATTATTGTTTCGTTGCTCTGACTCTCTCTTGACAATCATTTCGCGAGAAATAAGTGGGAGGAAGTAGTATGTTGCCCGACTTTCCTGGAACATAAGGTCTCGAAATTTCAACAGTAAACCTCTCCATGACGCCCATGCCTCTCGTGTAGCGTCTGCCACTGAAGTTAGCTGAGCATCTACATAACGTTCTCGCTCCGAGTAATCGATCCCATAACAAAAAGCGCCGCCCTTCTTTGGATCTTCTCTACCTCTTCTATTATCTTGTTTGCTAAGCGTCCCAAACCGATGAACAATACTCAAGAATCGGTCGATCAAGTGTTCTGGAAGCCATTTCTTTCAGTGGTGAATTCCATTGCCCTCAGATTCTCCCACTATTCGTTTTTTTCTGTTTTTTTCGCTCCGGATGGTTATTCCTACGTATTGTATGTTAGTTACTGTTTCTAGTGATTTGTCACCAATAGTGTAATTCACCGATCTACGCACAATATATAACTACCTCTCTTTTTATGCATTCAGGTTAACTGCCAGTTCCTTCATCAATCGTCCGCCCTCTGCATTCTCCTGCTTTTCGCTACTATCTTCAGGCATTGCAACCTCTTTGTAGACATCAGCGTCGGCAGCGGCCAGCATCACGGAGCCTTCGGCGGTATCCACTACGTCATTAATACAAATTACAACAAACGAAAGTTGAGAGACGTCCACTGATCAAGTTTGTCTGAGAGTGAAGTCTGTCGCTTCCCTGAGGACTTGAGTTGCTGCTTACAGATTTACGATTGCAAAGCTTGGTCGCCTTGAATACTGTTGAGTTTCGCGTGTCAAATCCTGCCTACGCAGAGTGCTCAAAAAAAAAAAAAAACTAAAAGAGGCGCTCAAAAAGAAACGAGATGGAGTCTAGAATGCGCAAACCGGTGCCAGGAGGGCGTGTGTAACGAGGTGTTCCGACCAGAACGTGGAAGTTCACACCCCGTCGCTAGAGGGCAAGCGTGCACGTCACGTGACTATACAGAGCTAGCAGCAGCATGCATCAATCGTCCAACACCGCCAATCGCATTGCAAACAGTGACATGGAGGGCGAACACTGCACGTCCCTTGCAAGGGTCAAGTCGTGGCACAATCACTTCGGGGAAGGTTGGATGTCGTTAGCCGATGATGCACGGTCTGGAGCACCAAACTGCATTACCGATGACATCGTCCAGCTGGTGGATGCACTCATTACCAGGACGGCCGAGTGATAGTGAAAGCTGTAGCCGCCATGATCGGATTGAGTGTCAGAAGTGTTCACACCATCATGAAGGGACGACAGCACAAGCGCAAAGTGGGTGCCCAGTGGGTGCCCCACAGTCTTCAACTACACGAGGAAACATGTCGAATGGCCGTCTTCCTCATCTGCAGCACTATGCTCGGGAAGTAAATGCATTCCTGGCACGAGTGGTGACTGCAGATGAGTCATGATATCATCACTTCGAACCAGAGTCAAAACGACAAAGTCTGTAGTTGAAGCATCCAGGGTCACCACCACCAAAAAAAGCCAAGGCTATCCACATGCGAGCAGGAAAGGTTATGCTGACATTCTATTTTGACGAAGATGGCCCTCTTCTGATTCACTTTCAGCAGCACGGGACAACAGTGAATGCCCAGCGTTACTTGCAAACCTGGACCATTCTTCGCCAAGTGATCAAATCAAAACGACCAAGCTATCTCACACGTCGGGACATTCCTCTCCACGACAATGCAAAAGCCTCATACGGCCAACACAGTCCCGGCACTCTTGCAGAAATTCAAATGAGAGGTTCTCGGCCACCCTCCATACAGTCCGGACCTCTCTCCCTGTGATTATGCCATATTTGGTCTCCTTAAAAAGGCTCTGGGAGGCAAACGATTCACCTCGGACGACGACATCCAGCTGCACGTACAGAGCTGATTAACATCGTAGCCCCAGCAATTTTATGAGACAGGCATTCACTGCCTTGTGTCACAGTGGGACAAGTGTCTCAACAGCCAGGGTCAATACTTCTAACATGCAGGTACTGGTTTCTGTAATTATAACTCTGGCTCGTTCCTTTTTGAACTTCCCTTATATAACGGTGGAAATGTGTAGGTCTATGCTATTGCTAAAACCATACTGGCAACCATCATCTACAGCTATTTAGAGAAAACGAGGAAAGCTAAAATTTATTATTATTGTTATTATTACTAACAGTATTAGGATATGAAAAAAGGTGACTAATATTCAGTGGCAGAATAGACCCAACCAGGTTGAGCAGAGAAGAATGGAACCAACGACATTAAGCAGACAAGTTGTGGAATGAAACTAAAACTGGAACAATAAAACTGGATCGGAGCAGTAAAAGAAGACCTGAAGGAAGCAGGAGTAGCACAACTTGAAACAGCAGACTGAAAAAATTTTAGGCACAAATACCCAACAAAACTGAAAAAAACTTGGTCTGACAAGAGGAGAAGTGCCATTCTGAGAGAATGAAATATGGGCACCAAAAAAAAAAAAACTAAAACAAAATTCGGAAAATACTCTCTGTTGCAAAGGGTGGTTATAATTAGACTTTCACTACTTGAGAGTCCTCCCATGAAAAAACAGTGATCGTAGTACAATGAAACTTTGTGAAAACATTTGTAACGACATGCGGAAGAGAAATAACAAAGAAACCACTGAATGAAATACATTTTCATTTCAATTTTCACATAAATGGATAACATTTATTACTTGCATACCATGTTTACCAACGTTGCTTCATGTGACGACCATCTGCAGCCACGACTGCCTGAAACCTGAGTGTGGCTGCAGTCGCCGAGCCGATAGGACGCGCAACAGAGCAGCAAGAGCAGCACTTGTCTGAGAAACTGTAAACTAGTCTTTGCTTTTGTTCATGTGCATTTTACTGTGTACACCAGTGGTTAGAAAATTAAGTCTCGTTTTTGTTGTTACATACGTCTTGTGAATACCATTGTGTAGCGCGGCTTCCCCGTCGCCAGAAACTGTCACACCAGGAAGTTTTAATTTTGTGCTAGTAGGCAGCACACAGCTTACATCAGTGCATTCTAGTTTGAATACTTATCTCGTGCAGTAACTTTGCGGCGAACAGGACTTCCAATAACAGGTATCTGTAAGTACATCAGCTTCAGTAGAGAAATTTATTTCTGTTTAATATCTTGCGGTCTCAGGGTACAGTGAGCTATCTGCACAACAACTTTTAGTGTTACTTTATTCTCCTTTGGTATATTTTCAAACTCAGTAACGCCATTTGAGACCTCATATCTGTTTATTAAAAAATATAATTTAATTAACTAAACAAACTGAATTTTCGCACTTTTCATCATTTTGATTTCTTATAGATTTTTAAGCGAATGCAATGTCATTCACTTTTAACTTACATCGATTACTGTATTCGCTTGTATGAGATTTACACAAGTTGCTTAAATGGTACTCCTTCCGCCATAATTAGTTTTCATGCTTAACCTCTTCTGATGCAGGCAGCTACAGTGACATGACATTGGGATAATGCGCGGAAGAAAAGAAAACTTTGGTGGTTTTGCACAAAAACGAACTCTCAGACTTCATATTTTCATAAAATTATTCAGACGACATACTGTATCACAAGAAATACGTCTTCTCGCCACGAGTACTAACGACAGAGTCTCTCTAATAATTGTCAAAAAAATGAAAAAGGTTTCCATCATTTGTCTTTCGCCTTCCGGCGTAGCAAAATATCTCTTTGCCGACTCTTACAGAGGCCGCGCTAGTGTTTATTGTCATTGGTAATAACTCTGATCGTAGCGTGTCAGGTCTTTTCATTATGTACATACACTACTGGCCACTCAAATTGCTACACCAAGAAGAAATGCAGATGATGAACGGGTATTCATTGGACTAATATATTATACTAGAACTGACATGTGATTGCATTTTCACGCAATTTGGGTGCATAGATCCTGAGAAATCATTACCCAGAACAACCACCTCTGGCCGTAATAACGGCCTTGATACGCCTGGGCATTGAGTTAAACAGAGCTTGGATGGCGTGTACAGGTACAGCTGCCTATGCAGCTTCAACACGATACCACAATTCATCAAGAGTAGTGACTGGCGTATTGTGACGAGCCAGTTGCTCGGCCACCATTGACCAAACGTTTTCAATTGGTGAGAGATCTGGAGAATATGCTGGCCAGGGCAGCAGTCGAACATTTACAGGATCTGCAACATGCGGTCGTGCATTATCCTGCTGAAAAGTAGGGTTTCGCAGGGATCGAATGAAGGGTAGAGCCACGGGTCGTAACACATCTGAAATGTAACTTCCACTGTTCAAAGTGCCGTCAATGCGAACAAGAGGTGACCGAGACGTGTAACCAATGGCACCCCATACGATCACGCCGGGCGATACGCCAGTATGGCGATGACGAATACACGCTTCCAATGTGCGTTTACCGCGATGTCGCCAAACACGGATGCGACTATCATGATGCTGTAATCGAAACCTTGATCCATCCGAAAAAAAGACGTTTTGCCATTCGTGCACCCAGGTTCGTCGTTAAGTACACCATCGCAGGCGCTCCTGTCTGTAATGCACCGTCAAGGGTAACCGCAGCCATGGTCTCCGAGCTGATAGTCCGTGCTGCTGCAAACGTCGCCGAAATGTTTGTTCATATGGTTGTCTCGCAAACGTCCCCATCTGTTGACTCAGGGATCGAGACGTGGCTGCACGATCCGCTACAGCCATGCGGATAAGATGCCTGTCATCTCGACTGCTAGTGATACGATGCCGTTGGGATCCAGCACGGCGTTCCGTATTACCCTCGTGAACCCACCGATTCAATATTCTGCTAACAGTCACTGGATCTCGACCAATGCGAGCAGCAATGTCGCGATACGATAAACCGCAATCGCGATAGGCTACAATCAGACCTTTATCAAAGTCGGAAACGTGATGGTACGCATTCCTCCTCCTTACACGAGGCATCACAACAACGTTTCACCAGGCAACGCCGGTCAACTGCTGTTTGTGTATGAGAAATCGCTTGGAAACTTTCCTCATGTCAGCACGTTGTAGGTGTCGCCACCTGCGCCAACCTTGTGTGAATGCTCTTAAAAGCTAATCATTTGCATATCACAGCATCGTCTTCCTGTCGGTTAAATTTCGCGTCTTAAGCACATCATCTTGGTGGTGTAGCAATTTTAATGACCAGTAGTGTTTATAACAGTACGACATGGCTAGGGGCTGTGTTTCTTGTGAGCGGACCCAAGGAGAATTGGCTGCTGTCCGTGAACAGCTGGAAGCTGCGTTGGCTACCGTCGACAAGCTTCTAGCTAATGTTCCCAGTTGCGGTGACGTCGGGACGCCAGTGACGAGACCTGCGACACCTATGGTGCTACTGTAATCCCTGATGATCCGGACGTCGCTGCAGCTTCCGATACGCAACATCTGACCGGTCCGTCCTCACTCCAGAGTGGGTGGCAGACAGTGGCGGGTTCGCGTGTCACTGGGCGGAAGGCGAGAGAGGGAGCAGGCCGTGCGGCTGGCGCCCTACGTCTTAGCAACAGATACGAGGTGCTACCCAGTGCTGATGATAAAATCTGAGCCAACACGGAATGCCTTTCCTGTTGGGCCAGCGGTCGATTTTCTTGCCCAGTCCGGACAAGTACAGAGGGTGGGTATGCTAGACAGTGGGAGCTCCAATGTTGGGCGGGCGATGGAGCCCCTCAGGCAGAAAGCTGGCAAGGTGAGAAAGAATTTCAGTGTGCATTCGGTATGTTTGCCGGGAGGTCTCATCCGTGATGTGGAGGAGATCCTGCCTGCGGCTATCGAGCGCACTGGGTGCAACCGGCTGCATGTGGTGGCACATGTCGGCACGAATGACGCCTGCCGCTTGGGTTCGGAGGCCATCCTCGGCTCCTTTCGGCGGCTGGCTGATTTGGTGAAGTCAACTAGCAACGCACGCGGGGTGCGGGCTAAGCTGTTTATTTGTAGCATCGTACCCATGGTTGATCGCAGTCCTCTGGTTTGGAGCAGAGAGGAAGGTCTATACCAGAAGCACAGACGGCTCTGCGACGGTATCGGATGCGAATTTCTCGACCTCTGCTGTGGGTGCAGAATTGTAGGGCTCCCCTTAATAGGTCAGGCGTGCACTACACGCAGGAAATGGCTACTAGGGTATAGGAGTACGTGTGGCATGCACATGGGGATTTTTTAGGTTCGAGAAACCCTCCCTTGGGAGCAAAGACGATTTGTCAGTTAAATCGGTCACAGCGACCACCGATAATCTTGCTCCACGCAGATTAGAGATAGAAAAGATTAATATGATTTTAAGAAACTGCAGGAGCATCCAATGAAGGGTTCCACAATTAGTATCGCTTACTGAAGGTTATAATGCACAGATAGTACTGGGAACAGAAAGCTGGTTGAAATCAGACGTCATTGACAACGAAACCCTAAGTTCGGACTGGAATGTTTATCGTAATGATAAGTTAGTCGGCAATGGTGGCGGCGTGTTTACTGCAGTAAAAAACCCTATAAAGTCTAGCGAGGTTATCAAGGATTAAAAAATGTTCAAATGTGTGTGAAATCTTATGGGACTTAACTGCTAAGGTCATCAGTCCCTAAGCTTACAAACTACTTAACTAAATTATCCTAAGGACAAACACACACACAAACATGCCCGAGGGAGGTCTCGAACCTCCGCCGGGATCAGCCGCACAGTCCATGACTGCAGCACTAAGCAGAAGGGCTATCAAGGATTACGAATGTGAATTAATCTGGGTGAAACTGAGTATCAAAGAACGGTCAAAAACTGTGATCGGATACTTTTATAGACCACCTGGGTCAGGATCTGTAGTTGCAGAGCGCTTCAGACAGAACTTGCAGAATATCATTAGTTATTTTCCTGATCAAGCCGTTGTAATAGTGGGTGACTTCAAATTGGTAGGTATAGATTGAGAGATTTATGCCAGAAGCAGGGAATCGTGTGGCATTGTTTTGGATGTCTTGCCCGAAAATTACCTTGAGCAGATAGAAAACCAACACGTGAAGGTAACATCTTAGACCTCCTGTCAACAAACAGACCTGAACTTATGGAATCAGTGAACGTAGAGGAAGGTATCAGTGATCATAAGGCTGTGACAGCACCTATGACGAAGGGGCTTACAATGAATGTTAAGAAAGGTAGGAAGATATATTTGCACAGCAGGGCTGACAGGATACAAATTTCGGAATATCTCAGCAGTCAACATCAAATATTCGGCGATGAGGACGAAGATGTGGAGAACAAATGGAAAAAATTCAAAGACATCGTTCAATATGCCCTAGACAAGTATGTTCCGAGTAAGGTTTTAAGGGATGGGAAAGATCCACCATGGTTTAATAACCATGTTAGAAAAGCGCTACGTAAACACAGAACTTCATCTCACATTCAAGAAAAATAAAAACCTAGCTGACAACAAAAGCTGAAGTAAGCGAAAATGAGCGTAAGGAGAGCAATGAGAGAATCGTTCAATGATTTTGAAATAAGACTTTGTGAACCGACCTCAGTAAAAACCTTAACAGATTTTGGTCGTATATAAAATCAGTAAGTGAGTCAAAATGATCTATTCATTCTCTCAGCGACCACACCGGCATCGAAACGCAAGATAACAGAGAGAGGACCGAAATACTGAATTCGGTCTTCCGAAGTTGTTTAACTGTTTCTGGTTGTTTAACCACTGTCGCTCCTTTAAATCATCGTTCGAACATCGAAATGGCAAATATAGAGATAAGCGATCGCGGAACTGAAAAGCAGCTACAATCGCTTAGTAGTGGAAAGGCTTCAGGACCAGATGAGGTACCTATAAGATTCCATAAAGATTATGCGAAACAACTTGCTCCCCTTCTAGCAGTAATTTATTGTAGACCGCTTGAGCTACGAATGGTACGTAAAGACTGGAAAAAAAGCGCAAAATGGTTCAAATGGCTCCGAGCACTATGGGACTTAACTTTTTAGGTCATCAGTCCCTTAGAACTACTTAAACCTAACTAACCTAAGGACATCACACACATCCATGTCCTAGGCAGGATTCGAAACTGCGACCGTAGCGGTCGCGCGGTTCGAGACTGTAGCGCCTAGAACCGTTCGGCCACTCCGGGCGGCTAAAAAAAGCGCAGGTCATTCCCATTTGTCAGAAAGGCCGTAAGACAGATACACACAATTATAGACCTATATCGTTGATGTCAAGCTGTTGGAGAATTATGGAGCATATTTTATGATATAGAATTATGACGTTTTTGGAAAAGAACATCTCCTCTATAAAAATCAACATGGACTTTGCAAACAGAGATCCTGCGAAACTCAGCTCGCTCTGTTCCTCCATGAGATCCACAGCACAGTGGACAACGGCGTTCAGGCTGATGCCGTGTTCCTTGATTTCAGTGAGGCATTTGACACCGTCCCGCATTACCGTTTAATGGAAAAAAAAACATGAGCTTACAGAGTATCGGAGCGGACCTGCGACTGGCTTCAAGACTTTCTTGTAGGTAACAAGTCGCTCTTAACGGAACTAAATCGACAGGAGCTAAAACAAGGAAAAAGGTCCAGTAAACATGTGCTCTAAAATGCATACCTTAACAGCTATGAACACCTGTTCATCTTCGGTACTTTGGAACACAATTCTTCTAGTGAACTAGTGCTCATAACTTTATATATTTTTTCTGCGGAACCCTCTGAGGGCGAGTCTTACTCGCACTTGGCTAATTTTTTATTTGGCGTCCAACATACATTTACGATAAAGCCTAACAGACTACTGGCAGAGAGGTAGCGAAGAAGTTTGTCAAATTGAAATTCTAGGACATGTGCCTGTTTATGACACAGATGCGTGACGTAATTTTGCTACCCAGTAGTCAATCACTCATGCTCTGTTCAGGGAGATATTAGTCATATTAGCGGTACTAAGTCTGCATGAGAACACAACTTTTCTCCAGAGCTACAGTGCATTGCGCCACACAAGGTAACAATATAAACGAGGAAACGTCTAACCCTGCTTCTCTATGAAACATTGTTGGCTTCATAGAGCAGTAACATCTGTAAAGTAAGCACGAAGTACTGCGCATTTCTTCAACATCTAACCGAAATTTTTACGTGATTTATGCATGACGCTGTTTGCTTACATTTCGAGCTCATACAAACTTTTCTTGTAGAGAAAAAATGGGTTGCATCCAGTTGTAATACACTGCATCGTTCTGCGTGAAATGCGTTTTCTTATCTCTGTTAGTGATCGCATGAGATTCCAGAGGCGCTATGCGCGCGGATTTCAAACCCTCTGTCGTCTTTCCTTCCTGCTCGTTGGTCATAAGAAATTATAAAAAAAAATTCTGCCATGTTTAAGTTCCATTCTGTCATTGTTCCTACATGTACTGATCAACTTAAAGGTACTCGTAATTATTCATTAAATCAATGGGATTAATTATTGAAATTCGTAAATCATAGTTCATTATTCGAAAGCTGACCTCAATAAAACAAATGAATACTTATTATGAAAATAGTTTCGCACCTGACGGAAAAAGAATTATTACTCATAAATGTTATAGTGTGCGTGCGATGTTTAAATGGTTCAAATGGCTCTGAGCACTGTGAGACTTTACTTCTGAAGTCATCAGTCCCCTAGAACTTAGAACTACTTAAACCTAACTAACCTAAGGACATCACACACATCCATGCCCGAGACAGGATTCGAACCTGCGGCCGTAGCGGTCGCGCGGTTCCAGATGTAGCGCCTAGAGCCGCTCGGCCACTCCTGCCGGCAGTGTGCGATGTATTCAAGCTTCTGTCTGGAAGGGATAATAGTTGAAACGATATACGAACACTTTTACTAATCCATAATTCGACCCTGTATCTTCGTGTGATGTTTCAAGGATAAAATTAATTTTGCCTTATAATTAAATTAATTTGCTTTATGCCTTGAGCCACCAGTCAAAACGAGCAAATCTAATACCATTTATTTTTTCTCAGTGCAGTGTATTAACTTGACGTTTTTATACTCAGTTAATTTATAGATATTTCTATGCATATTTTTCCACGTGTCCGAAATCGGCCTCTTATCATGAATGCAAGTTTAGCTCGTACCTTTTCTTAGTTGTAGGAACAAATAACTCAATGAATAAATAAATGTTTAGCAAAAGATTTTCAATAACGACTATAATGAAAAGATTTAAGACTATGAAATTTACCTTTTCTCCTTTTCAACTAAAAAATATGCTCTCGTATAGTGAAATTATCGAATTTATTTAGAAGCTACTATCGATGGCCTATCATTTACTACACATAACCGTGGACGACGATGTACGCCCATCTATACGGTATCGCAGCTGAGACAAGAGAGAGCTATTATACAAGTTCTCTCTGCTCTGCCGAAAGGAAAAATTATATGGACGTCGAAAATAGCAAAAATCGGGCGGCGATAAAAAACTGAGTCTGTATCTCTAGAACTTACTTTTACTTTGGCTGCTACTAGGTATAATTCACTCCTATCAATGTTCGGGACGAATAGGATAGAAGATTAGCAATACGCCACATGTTTTGTAATCCTGGGCATTAATTCCCCCCCCCCCCCCTCTGCTCCCGCCCCACACCCCTCCCCCACCCCCACAGTGTCTTGTCTCCTGTTCTGAAATACACCGAAACTAAAAGGAGTTGTAAGATCATAAGTAATGTAGTACGTTACTTGCTTCACGAAGTCGGGGAGATCTTAGGTATCGAGAGAGGATCGTTGGTAGAAGAAGCTTTTATGGCTGCCTTGCCGAAGGCTTTATGGAGAAGAATTCATGGCGGCTTTGCTAAAAGCAGACCTCACACATAAGGGGAAAGCAACATAGTTGGTGGCCATATCGGCCATCCAGAATACATATTAAACGAACTTGGATGGTGCCATGAAAGATAACTGGTTGCGTTGTCCCATGGTTTTCACATACCCTCTCAACCCGTGAAATTTCATTCCGTTTCCTCCTCCCACTTCTGTGTGCTTCATATTTCTTGTCAGGCCGTGTATTTACAAGTAAACGTTCTATTGTTTACTATTGCAAAATGGTGTAGTATGTCAACATGGTTTGATATTATAGTGAGTTAAAGTAATTTGATGAACCAACTACAGCACAAACATTTAATAGAGTGCATATGTGACGACAATTGGTAACGAGATCGTTTGACATCCCAATTTTGAGAAAATATTCCGCAAAAAATTTACAACATCTATTTCAGTAACTACGACAGGAAGTTCCGCAATTTGCGGAACTGTTGCACTTCTGTCACGCTGACCGATTCTCTTCAGTCGTCGTTGGTCCCGTTCTTGCAGTATCTTTTCCCGGCCGCAGCAGTGTCGGAGATGTGATGGCTTACCGGATTCCTGATATTCACGGTACACTCATGAAATGGTCGTACGAGAAAATCCCCACTTCGTCGCTACCTCGGAGATGCAGAGTCCCATCGCTCGTGCGCTGACTATGACTCCACGTTCAAACTCACTTAAATCTTGACAACCTGCTATTGTGGCAGCAGTAATCTGTCTAACGACTGCACCAAACACTTGTTGTCTTATATAGGCGTTGCCGACCGCAGCGCAGTATTCTGCCTGTTTATAACTCTGTATTTAAATAAGCATTCCTATAGCAGTTTTTTGGCGCTTCAGTGTATTAGCCCCATGCATCATTTTGAAAGAATGCATTTTTATATTTATAGGTGGGGGGGGGGCATTCTCTTTATTATCATCTAGTGTATCTGTGAATGTGGGCTTGCTACAGGGTGTTTCAAAAATGACCGGTATATTTGAAACGGCAATAAAAACTAAACGAGCAGCGATAGAAATACACCGTTTGTTGCAATATGCTTGGGACAACAGTACATTTTCAGGCGGACAAACTTTCGAAATTACAGTAGTTACAATTTTCAACAACAGATGGCCCTGCAAGTGATGTGAAAGATATAGAAGACAACGCAGTCTGTGGGTGCGCCATTCTGTACGTCAGCTTTCTGCTGTAAGCGTGTGCTGTTCACAACGTGCAAGTGTGCTGTGGACAACATGGTTTATTCCTTAGAACAGAGGATTTTTCTGGTGTTGGAATTCCACCGCCTAGAACACAGTGTTGTTGCAACAAGACGAAGTTTTCAACGGAGGTTTAATGTAACCAAAGGACCGAAAAGCGATACAATAAAGGATCTGTTTGAAAAATTTCAACGGACTGGGAACGTGACGGATGAACGTGCTGGAAAGGTAGGGCGACCGCGTACGGCAACCACAGAGGGCAACGCGCAGCTAGTGCAGCAGGTGATCCAACAGCGGCCTCGGGTTTCCGTTCGGCATGTTGCAGCTGCGGTCCAAATGACGCCAACGTCCACGCGCCAGAGTTTACACCTCTATCCATACAAAATTCAAACGCGGCAACCCCTCAGCGCCGCTACCATTGCTGCACGAGAGACATTCGCTAACGATATAGTGCACAGGATTGATGACGGCGATATGCATGTGGGCAGCATTTGGTTTACTGACGAAGCTTATTTTTACCTGGACGGCTTCGTCAATAAACAGAACTGGCGCATATGGGGAACCGAAAAGCCCCATGTTGCAGTCCCATCGTCCCTGCGTCCTCAAAAAGTACTGGTCTGGGCCGCCATTTCTTCCAAAGGAATCATTGGCCCATTTTTCAGATCCGAAACGATTACTGCATCACGCTATCTGGACATTCTTCGTGAATTTGTGGCGGTACAAACTGCCTTAGACGACACTGCGAACACCTCGTGGTTTATGCAAGATGCTGCCCGGCCACATCGCACGGCCGACGTCTTTAATTTCCTGAATGAATATTTCGATGATAGTGTGGTTGCTTTGGGCTATCCGAAATATACAGGAGGCGGCGTGGATTGGCCTCCGTATTCGCCAGACATGAACCCCTGTGACTTCTTTCTGTGGGGACACTTGAAAGACCAGGTGTACCGCCAGAATCCAGAAACAATTGAACAGCTGAAGCAGTACATCTCATCTGCATGTGAAGCCATTCCGCCAGACACGTTGTCAAAGGTTTCGGGTAATTTCATTCAGAGACTACGCCATATTATTGCTACGCATGATGGATATGTGGAAAATATCGTACTATAGAGTTTCCCAGACCGCAGCGCCATCTGTTGTTGACAATTGTAACTACTGTAATTTCGAAAGTTTGTCTGCCTGAAAATGTACTGTTGTCCCAAGCATATTGCAACAAACGGTGTATTTCTATCGCTGCTCGTTTAGTTTTTATTACCGTTTCAAATATACCGGTCATTTTTGAAACACCCTGTATATATTACTATCTCCAGCTTATTGTTCTTGTACTCGATCATCAATTGAATATAATTTAAAATTCCTTGTTGCTCATCCTCTACTTTAGTTACTATATTGTTATGCATGTTGTGAGGTCACTCGCCTTTTTCATTTTCCCTAGTTGTACATGCTTCTACAGCCTTGTTATTATCCTCTTGTCATTCCTGTTTAGCCATTCTGCATTTTCCATCATCCTCACTTTTTAAACACCTGCATTGCATTTTGGCTACTTCATTTGATGCATTTTTACATTTTTCCCATTTAGTCACTCGATATCTTCTGTGTTTTCAAGTATTTCTACTAGAACTTGTCTTTCTATCTCTCTGATCCCCTGTTACCTTCACTATTATGTCTCTCAAAGCTAACCGTTCGTCTTCTATTGTGTTCCTTTCCTACATTTTCAGTCAAACGTTCGCTAACGCTTGAGCTGAAACTGTCCAAACCTTTCGGCTTCTTCAGTTTATCCAGTCTCATCTCTACAATTTCCTACTTTTCTGCAATTTCTTCAGTTTTAATGCACAGTTCAAAAACAATAAATTATGGTCGGAGTCGACATCTGGTCCTAGAAAGTTATTACAGTTTGAAATCTTGTTTCGAAGCCTTTTACTTTTGTATAGTTAGTCTGAAACCTTCCAGGTCTTTTCTATGCATACAGCCTTCCTACATGATGATTGCATCAAGTGTTAGTGATGACTAAATTATGCTCTGTGCTAAATTCTACCAGATGGCTCTGTCTTTCATTCCCCTTCCCTAGGTCGTGTTATCCTACTAGTTTTCCTTATCTTCATGTGCCTACTATCGTTTTCCAATCCCCCATCTCAATTCAGTTTGCGCATCACTTAATTATCTCAATAAATCTTTTGTTTCATCATACATTCTTCCACTTCATCGCAGCGGAGTTAGATGACACATAAATTTGCACTACGGTGGTGGGTGTTGGCTTCGAGTCTATCTTGACCACGATAATGCGTTCACTGGGCTGTTCATAGTAGCTTATCCGCATTTCTGTTTTCATGTTAATTATTACATCTACTGGAACGTTACCCCTATTTTATTTTGTATATATAACCCTGTATCCAGCTGACCAGAAGCACTGTTCTTACTGCCAGTTCGCTTCACTAATTCCCACTATACCTGACTTCAACTTACCCATTTTCTTTTTTTAATTCTCTAACCTACGTACCCGATTAAGCGATGTAACATTCCACGATCCGACCCGTAGAGTGCCAGTTTCGTTTTCGTAATGATGATATCCTTCTGAGTAGCTCCCGCCCAGAGGTCCGAATGGGAGGTTTTACATCCGGAATATTTTACCCAAGTGGAGGTCATCATCATTAATCCCTACAGTAAATCTGCATGGCATAGGGAAAAAAGAACGGCTGTAGTTTCCGCTTGCTGTCAGCTGTTCGCAGTGCTTACATCGCGAAGCCATGTTGGCTAATCTTACGTACAAAGCCACATGACTCAACTATCGAAAAGACTTATGACCACTGACCTATCCACAGATACCCCGTCATTGTGGTTGCTCCTACGGTATTGTTGAGGCACGCAAGCCACCACATCACATTCTGGATCGTGGTTCACGGCGGACCTATTTAACTATACTTACATGTTTAAAATATTATTTTACTTCCGCATTTTATTTCCCTTTCATTAACTGATGCTATGCACCTTGATTTTTTAACCATTACTTGAGCATAGCAATCAACGTAATTCGAGAAACTAGAACTACCTGTCACACCTGACTCTTATCATCTCCAAAAATCATAAAATTGAAATAAAGAGATTCGAGCATAACTTACTTAGGTCTTGCATACACCAAAATGCAGCAACTGACCAAGGTACAGACTGTCTCAAAACTGATCATAAATTGTAACAACTTAAGTTAAAAGTGAAACGTATTGTGTTATAAACTACCAAGTTTCAAAAATTGTGGCAGAACAAAATTTTGCGACATGCTCCGTAATACTGTGCCACACACGCAAATGTCGCCACACATCAGTTGGGAAAGCGTAATCCATGTTACGTGGTACAAACTGGAACCGTAACAATGCAAGATTTGGCAGAAGAAACTGAGAAGACCAGAGTATCATAAAACTAGCCAAATACGATGAAACCTGCTAGGCAAACATATTGTTATGGCGCGCTGTGCCTGCACTCAATATTAGTGGGAGAAACATAAACCGGTATCGTTAGAAAAACACTAAGTGAGCTAGATTAACTTTAATTCAAAGTAATAGCTTTATGCCTTTGAGAACGTTCTGGTTGTCCGACTGATTCGCTGACCGGCCAACGTCGATTAGTGGGTTGACTACCTTCAAATGACTTTTCAATGAACTTTGTAAAACATGTAAAGCGAATAACCTCCCTCGTCTGTGTATTTTGCTGCAAGTTTGTTGGTTGGCTTTGGGGGATTAAAGGAGTCAATAGTTTGGTTCGAAAATGGTTCAAATGGCTGGGAGCACTGTGGGACTTAACATCTGAGGTCATCAGTCCCATAGAACTTAGAACTACTTAAACCTAACTAACCTAAGGACATCACACACATCGACCTGCGACCGTGGCGAACAGTTTGGTCATTAGTTTCTTGCTGAAGACATAGTCCATCTTGAACTGCTGAGGTTATCCAGAATTCTGATGGATTCTGATGGTATGCAGGAGTGCACCAGTTTATGATAATGGACAGCAGGCCTCGGTGGAACATAATAGGGAAAACAGCTCTTATGTAAATTTATAATACATAAAATGTGGTCAACGAAACATAATTACGTCGAATGTATTTTTGAATCGTTCGAAAATACTGTTTTAGATGAATGATCTGTTATGAGAGACGCCTCATAAGTAATGCAACACTTTTTCTCCTCGGCCAGTTTCGGTTGAAGATATGCGGAATTTGTTGTGGGATGTCGTGGAATATTCCCCCTTCAGCCCCTATACTTTCATGAGTTAATAAGAAACGGGACTGATCCATCATGGTATACAAAACACGTCAGAACACTGTTGCAGAAGCAACGCAAAAAGCATGCCAAATTCAGAAGAACGCAAAATCCCTAAGTTTCACGAAAGCTCGAAATTTAGTGCGGACGTCAATGCGAGACGCTTTTAATAGCTTCCACAATGAAACATTGTCTCAAAATGTGGTAGAAAACCGAAAGAGGTTCTGGTCGTATGTAAAGTACAGCAGTGGCAAAAACAGTGAATACCGTCACTGAGCGATGGCGATGGAAATGTTACCGATGATGGTGCCACTAAAGCGGAGTTACTAAATACAGTTTTCCGTAATTCCTTCACGAAAGAAGACGAAATAAATATTCCACAATTCGAAACTAGAACAGCTGTTAGCATGAGTGATATAAAAGTAGATATCTTAGGTGTTGCGAAACAACGCAAATCACTTGACAAAAGGTCTGTTCCTAAAGACTGGAAAGTAGCACAGGTCACAACAATATTCAAGAAAGGAAATAGGAGTAACCCATTGAATTACAGACCCATATCACAGACCTCAATTTTCAGTAGGATTGTGGAGCATATACAGTATTCGAACATTATGAATCACCTTGAAGAAAATGACTTTTTGATACATATCCAACACGCATTCAGAAAATATTGTTCTTGTGCAATTCCCATAAAGTAATGAGTGCTGTCGGCAAGGGATATCAGATCGATTCCATATTCCTAGATTTCCAGAAGGCTTTTGATACCGTTCCTCACAAGCGACTATTAATGAAATTGCGTGCATATTGAGTATCGTCTCAGTTGTGTGACTGGATTCGTGATTTCCCCTCAGAGAGGTCACAGTTCGCAGTGATAGACAGTAAATCATCGAGTAGAACAGAAGTGATAGAGAAAATTTCTGTATGGTGCGAAAAGTGGCAATTGACACTAAACAAAGAAAAGTGCGAGGTCATCCACATGGGTACTAAAAGAAATCCGATAAATTTTGGGTATACGATAAATCGCACAAATCTAATGGCTGTCAATTCGACTAAATACCTAGGAGTTATAATTACGAATAACTTAAATTGTAAAGACCACATAGACAAATTTGTGGGGAAGGCGAAACAAAGACTGCGCTTTGTTGGCAGAACACTTAGAGGATGCGACAAACCCACTAAAGAGACAGCCAACATTACACTTGTCCTTCCTCTGCTGGAATATTGCTCCGCAGTGTGGAATCCTTACCAGGTAGGATTGACGGAGGATATCGAAAAAGTGCAAAGAGGGGCAGCTATTTTCGTGTTATCACTGATATGATACGCGAGTTGGGGTGGCAGTCACTGAAACAAAGGCGGTTTTCTTTGCGGCGAGATCTATTTACGAAATTTCAATCATCAGCTTTCTCTTCCGAATGCGAAAATATTTTGTTGACACCCACCTACGTAGGGAGAATTGATCTTCATTATAAAATAAGAGAAATCAGAGCTCGAACGGAAAGATTTAGGTGTTCCTTTTTCCCCAGCGTCATTCGGGAGTGGAATGGTAGAGAAGTGGTATGAAAATGGTTAAATGAACCCTCCCAAGATGGAGTCTCGGTCCGGCACACAGCTTTAATCTGCCAGGAAGTATCAACGTGAAGATGTTCAACGATCGAAACCGGTCGTAACACAATAAATGTGTAATAATATAGGTGAGGTGGCTTTAATTAATTATTAATATTGACTGAGCCTTAGTTTTGACGTCGTATCCGTAAACCCAAGTTTCATCACCTGTTGTAATACGTTTCAGTTGTTCTGCATAATTGCTGAACTCGTCTAGCTACTCCTAAGGAAGCTGAATTCGCCGCTGTTTTTGCTCGGAAGTCAACAAATTTGGAACGTTTCATACACAAAACATCCGAAGAGATTTCGTGGCATGAAGCAGTTTATATGCCAATATCATTATTGACCCTCTTCTGATTGTGATTCGGTGACCGTTCATATGCTTTTCCTTTTTCCGTGATTTCATCGGTTGATGATGTGGTAGGACGTCCAGGGCGTTTGTCGTCTTCATCGTGTTCACGACCTTCTTCGAAAAACGTTTACACCACTTGTAAACCGTTTTTTACTCGTAGGTGACTCGAAAAAACAGTACTTAAAACTTCTGCACTTTACTTTGCTCTTACAGAAAAATTTAGTACAAAATCTCTGATCCAGTTTTACTCAGGATAAGTAATCACATATAATACATATGTAACGTCTTTGACAGCTGACCATACACTAAATATCTGATATGGCTAACACACTGTACGAATACTTTTCAAACACCATTAACAACACATCGACGAAAAAATCACCCGAGCTTGACTAATGCAACAACGAAATTTCCGTTATTTTTGGGGGACATCTCGCATGTTTCAAAGTCAGCCGTCCATGAAACTAGTTCTATTTCACCATATCAGCCGAGTAACGCAAGGCAAGAATCGCTTGTTAACGGTTAAGGAGGAAATTCCAGAAGCGGAAATGTTTAAGACAGTGCGTTCGTAATCGGGTGTACATCAGTATAAATCCCCGCCCGACCATCCAGATAAGGTTATCCGTTATTTTCCTAAATCGCTTATTAATGAGATGGTATTTCTATTACCATTAACGTCGTAATTTACTGAAGATTGGCTGTGGTATTACTAGCGTTTGCGCACGCATATGTTTAGTAAATCACTCTACTACTGTTGGACTTTTATGTGTAGCTTGTACGTCTTCTCAGGCACTTAAGAACGGCTATGTCGGGACCGCTCTTTACTTCCTGCTCGTTAACGAGAAGTTAACACGTTACGTAAGCAGCGTTCCAACCAAGGAGTAGTGCACGTGTTCCAGCAAGCACACAGTGGCTTAAGCCGGTTTTTCACACACAGCTGTTCGTACAGTGACAAGCTTCTCGTAGCCGATTTCTAGGTTAGATTGCAAGACCATAGTTCTGTTGTGGGTTGGCGAAGCCAGTAAATCTGCCATCGAAGTCTCTATTTACATTTATGTCCCCTAGTTTATCATTTAGATATTTTCAAGATTTTCATGTATCTGAAATTATTAGTAACACTACTATCCCCACCCAGGATCCTCAGTTCCGTAGAAGACAAGTTAGTTTATCGGTTTTGTTTGCGTACCGTTTTTGTGTTGTTTGTGAAATCATTCATTCGTTGTTACTAGAAGCACATGTTTCCGCCACATTGACATCGTCATCGTTCCGTCTGTGCTGCTCTTGTTGTCTGCTAATCCCGACGAATTAGTAAAATACAGGGTGTCCCAGGATATTCAGTGATATGACGGCACTATCATTTGAAGCAAAAAAACTGCATACGAACATATGCCCTATTCCGAATGGTTTCCGAGATGGGACACTTTTAATGTACAAAAAATATTGTCGGAGGAAGCTCTGCATTTGAGCATCATAGCAGAGGTAGAAAATACCGCTTCAGTTGTAAGGTTATTTTTATTTAAAACATGACCGGTTTCGAGCTCTTGTATACCCATCATCAGGTGCATCTCTAAGCATTAGAGTACACGTCATATTACAGCTGATGTACAGTTCACAAAAAATCTGAAAGGTTCCATACATTCCCTAATGAGGGCAGAAGCGTCGATGATGCGGTCAAGCAGGACCTCTAGCGCAATAACCGTTCGTTTGTACCACCTCATACTTCATCCAACCCCATAAACAAAAATCTAATGGCGTAAGTGCTGACGATCTTGGTGGCCAGTTGACTGTACTACCACGCTCAGTCTATAGATCAGGATAAGAGCAGTTGAGATGTTCCCTCACACGTCTGCCAAAATGTGGAATGGCGCCGTCATGATGGACGTACACTGTAGTTGGCGAAGCCACAGGAAAGTCCACAACGTGTTCATCAAACGAATTCTCCAAAAAAAAAAAAAAAAAAAAAAAAAAAAAAAAAAAAAAAAAAAAAATGCAAGTAACTCTGTCTCGTAATTCCCTCTTTTAAAGCTTATCCGTATGTTGCCAACCATGACGCACCAAACTTGATCTATAAACGAACTTCGAAGTTGTTTTACGCTCTAAAGTGAGGATTTTCCTGCAACCTTCGATAATTATTGTGTGTCCTTCAGTTTCAACATTTCGTTGACAGGAAACAGCAACTTAAATTCCTTAAAGCGTTTATTAATGGTTCTGTCAACGGTTACAGTTTTATTTTGACTTAGTAATAGGTATGTGTGGATTCTGGCATTCATCCTGCAAACATTTATAGGGCACATGTTGCCACTCAGTGTTTATCATTAAGATCAGGCACTGCCAGTGCAGCCTCAGTAGGCCAGGCTTGAAAATGAACCTGTAAGAGTTCGAAACTAGTCGCCTGATAAATACTGCAACTGTTGACAGAACCATTAACAAACCATTTAAGGAATTTTTATGTGTGTCCTTAACTCCATTTCATGTGGCTCCATCAGTGAATAGTAACTATGAAGAATGTCATTTAACCAGTGACAAAATTCAAGTCGTGTGGCATTGTCACCAATGTGAAGATTGTGGACACGCTGTATGCGAAACGAGTATAAGTTTTCCGCAGGTAATTTCGCCATACACGTGTTCGTGGGACACTGATACGTGCAGAGAGTCGTCGTGTGCGGATGGTAGAACTACGCAGCACCATTTCAGCAATTCTCTATCTTTTCAGCCGTCTAGCTTCCAAATTTTTTTATTTGGCTGCAGTTCAAGCGTATTTACTACGCAATGTTCAGGCCCCTGACCGACTTGCAGGAAGATTACACCCCGTGTCTGATCAAAACTGAGGTCAGCAATACCGGTATAGTTTTTTGCTGTAGAGATCACTTCAGCTGTCGTCTTTGAGATGGCAGGGTCGGCATTGTTAGGAACGGATTTGGCAAGGTTAGTGCCGCCACCCCATAACCCCCCCCCCCCCGCCCCCCGGTAAGTAATTAGTATACCCCTGCTGTCTGCATCGAGTGTAATTAATGGAATAGTGAGTGCGTGTTCAGATGTGTGTGTGTCGTGTAACTGAGGCGGAACGTGGAGACAAGCCCAGTATTCACCTAGCGGGATGTGGAAAACCGCCTAAAATCCAAATCCAGGCTGGCCGGCACACCGACCGACGACGGTAATCCGCCGGGCGGACTCGACCCGGGTGCGGTGCGCCTACCCGAGTCCAGGAAGCTGCGCGTTAGCGCTCTCGGCTAACCTGGCGGGTATATCAAGTAATGGGTATGTCCCTTTAAAATGACACGGCCGATATCCTTCAGTATCCTCGTACAATCGGATTTGTGCTCCGTCTCCAGTGAACTCGTTGTCCATGGAATGTTAAACGTTAGCCATCCTCGCTTTCCGAATAGAAAGTTAACCATTTCCATGACGCTCTAGAGCAGACTTAATCAAATCTTTGGTGAATGGCGTTCCTTGTCTATGCAATTTCTCAGTTTCTTACGTTGATCCAACTGTATTCACGCACACTATGTACGTATCCGGACACCCCCAAAAACAAATTTTTCATATTAAGTGCATTGTGCTGCCATCTACTGCCAGATACTCCGTATCAGCGACCTCAGTAGTCATTAGACATCGTGAGAGAGCAGAATGGGGCGCTCCGCGTAACTCACGGACTTCGAATGTGGACAGGTGACTGGGTGTTACTTGTGTCATACATCTGTACGCGAGATTTCCACACACTTAAACATTCCTAGATCCACTGTTTTCGATGTGATAGTGAAGTGCAAACGTGAAGGGACACATACAGCACAAAAGCGTAATGGCCGACTTCGTCCGTTGACCGGCAGAGACCGCCGACAGTTGAAGAGGGTTGTAATGTGCAATAGGCAGACATCTACCCAGACCATCACACAGGAATTCCAAACTGCATCAGGATCCACTGCAAGTACTACGACAGTTAGGCGGGCGGTGAGGAAACTTGGATTTCAAGGTCGAGCGGCTGCTCATAAGCCACACATCACGTCGGTTAATGTCAAACGACGCCTCCCTTGGTGTAAGGAGCGTAAACATTGGACGATTGAACAGTGGAAAAGCATTGTGTGGAATAACGAATCACCGTGTACAATGTGGCGATCCGATGGCCGGGTGTGGATATGTCGAATGCCCGGTGAACATCATCTGCCAGCGTGTGTAGTGTCAACAGTAAAATTCGGAGGCGGTGGTGTTATGCTCTGGTGCTGTTTTTCATGGAGGGGTCTTGCACCCCTTGTTGTTATGCGTGGCACTATCACAGCACAGCCCTACATTGATGTTTTAAGCACTTCCTTGCTTCCCACTGCAATTCGTGGATGGCGATTGCATCTTTTAACACGGTCGAGCACCTGTTCCTAATGCACGGTCTGTGGCGGATTGGTTACACGACAATAACATCCCTGTAATGAACTGGCCTGCACACAATCCTGACCTGAATCCTATTGAACACCTTTGGGATGGGTTGGAACGCCGACTTCGTGCCAGGCCTCACCGAGGGACGTCGGTATGTCTCCTTAGTGCAGCACTCCGTGAAGAATGGGCTGCCATTCCCCATTCCCCTGATTGAATGTATGCCCGCGAGAGTGGAAGCTGTCATCTAGGCTAAGGGTGGGCCAACACCCTATTGAATTCCAGCATTACCGATGGAGGGCGCCACGAACTTTTAAATCATTTTCAGAGTATATTATCGTTAACAGGTTACTTAACCAGAAACGGTTAAGGCTGATGCTGGGACTGCTCCTTTGAAAAGGATGCAGCTAATTTCCACGGCTATCATTTCAAATCTGAGTTTGTGCTCCATCTTTAATAATGCCGCCGTCCTCCTTGTTTCTGAAGAAACCAGTAATACCTCAGTTTTACATTACAGGAGATGTAATGCCTGGTGCTTTGAGAATTTGAAAGGAAGCGATTGAGAGTGAAGTGGAGGCGAGGCGATATTGGTATTTTTTTGTAGGTGGCCGCGGTTGTCATAGAATCCTCAGGTAACCTAGGAAAGAGAGCTCGATGACGTAGTATCCGGCTTAGTACAGTAGCTTTGGGACTCCTGGGAAATCTTAACTCTATAATACATATCCAGCCGGACGTTGTGGCCGAGCAGTTCTACGGTCGCATATTCGAACCCTGCCTCGGGCATGGACGTGTGTGCTGTTCTTAGGTTAGTTAGGTTTAAGTAGTTCTAAGTCTATGGGACTGATGACCTCAGATGTTAAGTCCCATAGTGCTCAGAACCATTTGAACCAATACATATCCAGGGCAACACGCTTATCGTATCGTGTGGATTTTGCAGACACTGCGGTAATCTCATGTCGAAAGGACCGAAACAAGGGAACGGCCAGAGTGTGACCCATGTGTGCTGATCTTAAAGTTTTGCAAATGGTTCAAATGGCTCTGAGCACTATGGGAATTAACGTCTAAGGTAATCAGTCCCCTAGAACTTAGAAATACTTAAACCTAACTGACATAAGGACATCACATACATCCACGCACGAGACAGGATTCGAGCCTGCGACCGTAGTAGTCGCGCGGTTCCAGACTGAAGCGCCTAGAACCTCTCGGCCACCAAGGCCAGCAAAGTTTTGCAGAGCAAGACGACAAGTACATGCGTACTAGAATACTGTTATTACCATTCGAGTGGTTTTGCAGCAAAGTATGGGAAGCAGTATTGCTCAAGAAGGATGAAAAAAATATTGGCAGAGGAGAGAGGATCATGAACGAGAGAAAAAGTGGCAGTTGGAGAGTGTGTAGGTGGCGGGTACAGCAAGGTGAAAGGAGAAACGCAATATCGTGATCTGCGATATACCCTCCATCCCCACTACACCGGTTAAATAAACAACATGATCGAAGCCAGCACCCAAATGAACTAAATTACATATTCTAAATAAAGCACATGGGCTACATTTACAACTGACACAGAGAAACAAAAATATCATGATAGCATCTACGATCAAACTATGGCAGTCTTCAAAGAATATACCGATGACACGAATTGTTCACCGGAGCCTTACGTTAGACACGTTGTGCGGTATGGCGACGCTGTAGCGTGATCAGTTGGGCAACCAGATGCGGCGCACCGAGATGGTCGTACGGGAAAACCCAGAGCTGGCGTCAATAAAAAACTGCAAATGTATCTTTAGGCATCTGGTTGCTGGCGACGCACCAACGTCACCGAAAGCTGTAGATGGCTGCATCCTATTAGTGAAGCGTAATAGAAGTAGACCGGCGGGAGAAGCAGCTGATTCTCTGCCCTCCCAGTAAAGTTTTTAATAATCGTCAGTTTTTCATATGGTTCGGCATATTACGTAGTCTCTCCCTGATGCTAATGTTATTTCTAGACTCCAGAAGAACAAAGTGAGTGACCGTTACAAAACATTTTCGTGCAAACATCATTCCAGCTTCCAAAGTGATATCGCCTGTTACTAGGTTTTCTCTTCTTCCACAGGACGGCCACAGCATTTACGAAAAGACTATGTAACATCAGTAGGAACTTATTCTAAAATTGTTTTTGTAATGCCATTTAGCTTGAAGATGAGGTATAAACCTTGAAACATGTCGCTAAATAAATAAGTAATACAATAGTTGATAAACTTTGTGACTGGTAGCGGTAATTTAAAAAAACCTTTACATATTTCTTGAGACAGTCACTGTCGAAAAAAATAGTCAAAATGGCTTCAAATTACTTATACATACCTACAACATTCAGATAAGATTTCAGTACGCAGCCACAAAATTCTTTGATCATTCGCTCAATATCTTATAATGTCTAACAGGAAGGATTGCAAATTTGAAACCTAACCCAAAACAATTTCTAATGGACAGCTCCTCTTATTCCAAAGAGGAATTTTTATTTAAAAACTGCTAGCAAGAGTTGCTAAGGAAACTAAAATTTTAGTATAGCACCAGTTACGTGGGTAGTACTAAGAGACTGATACGTTCATTCTTATTAAACTTAAGCTCGTGCGCTGTTTAGTAACCTTAAATGACCAACATGTATTTATACTCACAGAAAAATGATGAAAACGTGGCCTGTGAGCTAACTTGCCCCAAATAATTTTGATAAAAATCGTACAAATACTACACAAAACATTTAAATAATTAACATTTCGTATCACCGACGTTCGGAACATGTGAAAATGTCTTACTCTGTCAGTGACTATTACATTTCTACTGTTTAATCGGCGTTAGCCATTTCAATCGTTCTCCCTCATTGCTGATCGCCATTATATTAATTTTTTGCTACTTTTGGCATGTGTCACTATGGGTAGTGCAAAGTTGGGATAAATTCTAGTGTCCGGTACCACCCGACGGCATTGACCAATGACGTCATACGTAAGGCAAAAAATTCTGAAATGGACAATCTATGAATGGAACGGATCATACTCGTAAACAAACGAATAAAGTATTACATTTAACGCGACTATTATTTACGCGCGAATTTCATTTAAACGAGTTGAAGATGACTGAAATAAATAAGAACACGAGAGCAATTAAGAGTGCATATATTACTTTTTTTTTACACGTACTGCAAAAACGATCTAAATAATGAACCGTCGAATAGTTCGAATCGGTAACTAGAAGCAACCTATGTAGGAGGCCATTTCTAGTTACCGATTCCAATATTACTGTTTGTTGCGCAAAATTCTTGTAACATATCAGAAACGTGCTTAAAAAATGATCTTGCTGGTGAACTACAGAATACGACTAGACTTTCAAAAAATGAAAATCTATACATGCATTACTGCACACGCAAAGAAATAAAACGTAAGAAAGACCAAACCTTGCAACCGATAATTATACTACACAAAAGTCACACCAGCTACAGTAGCTCCAAATAACACCCAGTAAAATCGATACACCAGGAGTGACAGTAAAAATAAGACAAGTGTAGCAGAAACATCGAAAAGGAAAACATGAAAGTAGCTACATAAAAAGAAACTTACTGCATATGAACTTCCAAAGGAGTCAAAGACCGAGTCTGACAAGAACTAAATAAGGACATAACAAGAAATAATAATGTTAGAAAGTCAAACTGTAACGAAAGAAGCAAAATCCAGAATAACTAATGAAAAAATAATAAGAAACACAAACTGCCAGTCACGAATGAGTTACCACTCAAATCAATTCTTCCCTACCACCCGCCCTCAATCAGAAGCAAAATTTTAAAATAATAATAAAAAAATGAAACCACGAGTCAATCACATAAACCCTACGGCAAAGACACAGCGATACCCCTCGGCCCACCATTGAAACCGGAAAATATCAAAACGACAGAAAAACCTCCCTCCAGAGAAACTAAAAAAAATAGCACTCGCATAATACAGTAACATAAAGAAATCGCAACGTAAAACAAGAAAAAAGTATCAGACCCACCAACACGTAACTAACAAAACGAGCCTTTTACATTTTGCTGACTGCTTTCGTAAATGCAAGAAATAAATAATAACCTTTAGGAATACCTTTCCTCCAACAGTATTCATCTAAATGGCCTTGACACAGAAATCTTTCTCTTTCCCCGCCCGACAACAGATTTTACAGCCCCCCAATACCCCTCGATACTATTGGAACATGCCCCCGTCTTATAATCTTTAAACTGAATATTGTGATTCACGACCAAATGATGATAACCCCTTTCACCCAACCCCTTGTATTAAGCGAACCCATCCAACATGACTACAGAACCTTCTTCCACTTAATCTTCTATTAAAGATGTCAAGACTTTGTCCGATTTGGTACAACCGTAAATACATCAGCACAATCTCCTCCAGAAACTACTACTCCAAAAACCCAAAGTCCAACTACCTCGTGCCCTCTTTCGAACTTTCTTTTTCCAAAGTGACTGATCTACTTCAACTATACCCCTGCCCCCCTCCCCCCAATAACCCCCTATACTTTGCCGCAAGCCGCGCGGGATTAGCCGAGAGGTCTGTCGCGCTGCAGTCATGGACTGGTCCCGGTGGAGGTTCGCGTCCTCCCTCGGGCATGGGTGTGTGTGTTTGACCTTAGGATAATTTAGGTTAAGTAGTGTGTAACCTTAGGGACTTATAAAGGCACATTTGCATGCCGAGCGTGAGTTTCCGCGGAAACGCGAAATATTAATTAAATAAATAATCAGTGACTAATAAATAAAGCCTATGGCACACAACTGCAGCGCTGTGTCGCTGATAAAGACAAAAGAATAATTACGTTACTCTTATGTTTGATTAAGAGAAGAGAGAGCTCAGGTAGAAGTGGTGCGAGAAGCACGTATTTTATTTTATTGTCTGGCACACCGCCATATTTTCATGTTATAGAAGAATACTGCGAGTTGCAACCACACTAGGCACTCGATTCTGTAATGAATTTATATTTATAAAAGTAAGTAGGATTATCAACTGTAGGCTATTTCATTGAATATATCTGATTTAACTAACTGTGTAACTTTTTTATGTTTAGTAGACAATCACCTCTGTACGACGTATTGGCATGGCTGGCAAATCATTGTAATATTGAGATTAGATCATGAGTCCGTATCTACCGCAGCAGTCTTTGGAAACGATTTAATTACGAAGTCCGATTATTTCAGTTTTCTTTCACGGTCAACTACGAGTTACATTGCCTTTTCCAAATAGCCATTGTCAAGCGTCTGATACCGAATAATTAAACGTCCACGTTCCAGACAAGCAAATACCAATTACAACCAATCATCATACATACAGAATAATTAATCATTAATATTTTATTCCAAAATTTATTTTTATTTATTTTATATTGGCGACCGTGACAGGACTTGTTATTTTGTCATTTGTTACATTGTTCTTTTTGTTTCATGTCAAAAATCAACTTTCTGGACCTGGACGTGAATGTATGAGAGATAATGAAAATCTGAAGATATTTTCCAATTCTAAAGTTTTGCCGGAAGACGCAATGAAGCTTCCAGCAAAATAAGGTAAGACGCAGCATCTTTGCATTAGCAGGCTTGACCAGACATATAATTCAGTGTATTAGCTTTTCAGTAAATTCTGTAGTGTTTCTTTCGCGCATAACAGTTTTCAGTAACAAATTTCATTCTTAGCACTTTTTCCTAAACAATAACGTATCCAACAATACCAATACACGAGTGTACAATATGGCCGACTTCTGTACGATATGATGTAACATGGCCAGCAGCCATTACCAATAATCTCAAATTCAGTTTATATTTTTAAATTAACGGGACAGCCATTGTTGCTACGAGCGATTCATGCTCAACTGCATTTCATTTTAAAATCAGTGTCAAATATTTTCTTGAAACATAAATCACGTGTGGCATGGTAATGACTAGAAATCAATACGCAAAAATGGAACAGCAAAGACGTACTATTCAGACACAATCCGACTCGGACGAGAGACAAATGTTAGAAAATGACTTTACGACAGCAACCGGTAGTGACGATATATCAAACATTGACGCAAGTGTTGACGGAAATTTTGACAATAGGCCGTCCACCACAAAAATTTCAAAGTCTCAGTCAGAGCCCATGTTAATGCATGACGTCATGTCTAATGACGCGGCGGGGGCACAGACGTTGCAAACGGTAAACATTGCCGACATGTTACAAATGATAATGAAACAGAACGCCGAAAACATGGCAACCTTACAGACGCAAAATGACGAAATTAAATCTGACCTCATAGCACTCAAGACGAGTAATGACACTTTATGTAAACGTGTGGAACTTATAGACGCCACACTGACCAAACAGATGACTGAACTCAGTACTAAATTTTCCCAGCTTAATACGACACAAGAAAAGACTACAACTGACGTAGCACTTTTACAGACACAAGTAAAAAATCTTAATGTCACGTGTGAAGTTCTTACTGAACAAATTCAAACATATCCTTCAGTACACGACAACCTTGAAAAACGAATTACTGACGTACAGAATAAATTTGACAATGTTGAACAACACCTGACTGACATCTTACAATCTGATGCTACAGCTCATTTTCAAAACATTAATAAAGAATTTCATGATTGGGTAGTGAACAAAGACAAACATTTTGATAGATGCCTACGTGAAAATTTACCAACAATTGTGCACGACTCCGTAGCGCAATACATTACTAATAACAAACAGCTGATCAGTGACGCAGTACAATCCGTCACTGCACCATTGACACAATTCACCGATCGACCACAGTCTGAATGTAACGAAAATATCAGTCAAAATGTACAGTTCAGGAACCAATATACATTCGAGTATGACACACACATACCGCACACGACAAACACACAAGAACAAAACACACCACGACTACAACACATACCACGATGTACAAACACAAATACAAGCTATTATCATGGTAAACCACAGCAACATTATTGTAATTACTCGCCAGCTGAACATTGCAGTAATTACAGTGGAAGAAATCCATATCACAATGCAAAGGAAGAAGAAAGCTTAATGAAACACAGGCAATTTCAGATTTTTATCCCAGAAAAACGAACCATTCATCCGGTGATTTTTCTTAAATCTTTTAGTAACGCATTTCCACGCACTTGGAGTGACCGGAAAAAGATTTCATATATTGTCGGTTACATCCAAGGCGATGCAGCTGTCTGGGCATACAGTCAAGCTGACGTATGTACCACGTACAGTGAGTTTGAGCGTGCTTTTCTGAACAAATTCTGGTCGCAATCCGTCCAGGAGCGACTCAGAAGACAAATTCTAGAACCTGAAACTTTTAACAGTAAAAATGGCAACTTACGCCGATATTTTGAAAAATACTTGAACATGGGACACTTTTTAGACGAACCAGTCGCAACACGCGATATACTCCGTGCGTTGAAGGCCAAATTGCCTTTCAACATTAAAGAAAAACTCCTACATATCCCGGATGACGATTCAGATTATTTTTTAACAGCTTTAGATTCGGTTGACATGTTACTTGAAGATCAGCGCTTCGCGCGGCAAAACAGCAGCCACAATGTTTACACTAGTGGAATGCAAAACATGCAGGCTTGCCAACTCAATTCTGGCGCGCCCACAGTTGGATACGCGGTACAACAAAAACAGCAAACTCACATGCCGACTCAATACGGAAATCAAAATCAACACGCGTATTCCAATACAAACAATAGTTACAACAGTAATAACACTTCATGCGGCAATCCATACAAAAGGCACCGCGGTAATAACTACAGCGGTAACAACGTATACATAGGGAACAACAAAAACACAAACAGAAACAGAAATAATAATAACTACGAGCCAAGACAGCGTCAAGGCTGGACTCGTAACGATCAGTACTTTCATTCAAACACTGCTTTAACACAGCAGCCACCAGGACAAAATTGGAGCATACCTTATGACCGACAGGTAAGTTATAATGCGCAACAGCAACAACAACCGCAAAAGTTTGGAGATCACAATAGGCAATATCCGAATGTGAATATAATAGAAATGACACCTGACACACAACCTCAATCTGTGTCAGTACCTAGTACAAATGCTAATCCAACAAACTAGAAACAGTCACTTCTATGCCCCAGGTCGTGGCTGAGGAATTCTTGGGGGGCGACTTCAATGTTAATCAGTTATTTGGCACCACAGTTGAACATCAGAATAATGATATGCCGAATAATTCTAAACAAAAATTACCTGTTTTATTTATAAGATACAACCACAATAACAATATATCAGATGAACTTTTACAAGACAGTACACAATGTCGTTCAAACACAAATGAAATTGTTTTAGCATCTACCACTGGTGTAGTAGGTGGGATTCCAACTACTATTATTCTAGATACAGGTGCAGCTGTGAGCGTTTTGTCTTTTAATTTCTATAAAAAGATGTGTGAATTGGAACCTGTGCCTGAGTTTCCTGCCCAAAACTGTAAAATAACTACTGCACTAGGTAATAAGTCATGTAGGGTTACGAAGCAAGTTTTTGTAAACATTAAAATAGGTAATGGAACCGTACAATGGCCATTCCTGGTTGTACAAAACCTTGTGACAAATTGCATATTAGGAATAGATATTATGAGCGAGAAGGACTGCATTATAGACTTCTCCAAAGGTAAATGTATTTTAAATGATAGAGGCAGTGTAATTATTATTGATTTGGACAGGAGAACTCTTAAGCATGACAAACACTGTACAGGGTACAAGGTTCAGTTAGTACTTGACAATGACATTCAAGACACGCACACACACTCATTTGACACAGAGCTAATGGACTTGAAAACATTGCTTGATCATAAGATAAATGAAGCTACAGCTCTCAGTGCACATGAACGTATAAAACTACAGGAAGTGTTATCCAAATATTTACAAGTTTTTGCCAAACGAATAGGTGTTATCAACACGTATGCGTACAAGATTGAAGTAAAGCCTCACAAGATCTTCTACCACAAGACATATAACGTACCGTTATCTCAACGACCTGCTGTGTGGCAAGAATTAAAACAAATGTTAGACTGGAAGGTCATTGAACCATCCACCTCACCTTACTGTAGTCCTCTACTTGTTGTCAAAAAATCAAATGGAAGCATTAGGTTAGTGATAGACGCACGAGCAATTAATGAAATAATTTTACCAGTTCACACAAAACCCGAAAATTTAGAAGAGCAATTACAGAAATTTCTAGATGCAAAGTATTTTTCCACAATAGATCTCGCTAATTCATTTTGGCAGGTGAGTATCACTCCTGATTCTCGGAAATATACTGCATTTATGTTCGGGGGGCGAACCTATCAGTTTTGTGTTCTACCTTTCGGGCTGAATGTCAGTTCTGGGATATTCATTACAGCCCTGGATACCGTGCTTGGCGATGATTTAGTTGAGACAGTCACACACTATGTTGATGATATACTGAGAGCTACACAGTCTTGGAATTAACACCTAGACACACTTCAAAGAATTTTAGAAAAATTTGCACAAGCTGGAGTCACAGCCAATCTTAGAAAATCAAAGTTTGGTTGCAGTGAGATAAAATATTTAGGACATATCATTAATTCACAGGGCATACGTCCTGATCCCAGTAAATTAGATGCTATCAGAAACTTTCCTAGTCCTCGAACTAAAAAGCAGTTAAAATCATTCCTTGGGCTATGTTCATTTTTCAGACGTTTTTGCCACAACCACTTTTGAACAGTAAACATCTGCTAAATCTACTCAGAAAGAATCAAGTTTGGATCTGGTCGGAACAGTGCCAGAATGACTTTAATACAATTAAACATGCTTTAGTGAATGCAAACATATTGAGCCATCCAGATTTCAATTTAGATTTTTGTATGACTTGTGACGCTTCACGTACTGGTTTGGGATGTTGCTTATTTCAAGTTGTAAAGAATAAAGATAAGGAACAGATAAAAATTATTGGGCTATACGCACACCGAGATCTTAGAGCATTTCATGCGGAATAATGTCAAAGTCACATCCATCAAAACATTGCTAAGCAACTCAAAAAAACTCTGTTGCTACAACACAGATAGTAAGTAGTATAGAAATTTTCATTTCAGCGGTTCCAGTGACGCAGTTGAAGGCAGAAGAACTCTTCTTTCAGCGCGCGCCACCACCTGGAAGACGGAATATTAAAATAAAATTTATGTTTACGTAGCAGTGAATGATATATTAATTTTTTCACGGAACATTTGTGACTGTGGGTATCACTGACTTGATGTGACACCTGACGAACCGACAGACGTCATCTGTGAAGCGAACTTTTACTTTGAGAAATAGATTAGACGCACATCTCTCAACACGAAAAGCATCTATCAGTAGTCAAGGCCACACAGACACTATACACACACGCACAAAACGCGAGGAATCAAACATTTTCTCTCTTACTATTTTGAATATTTATTGAGTAGTGAAAATGCCTGGTCTTGCCTACTGATGTAATGAATGTTGTGTCTAACCTATCTTAATTTCAGATGACATCACAAAATAAACATCGATAAAATCCCAGCAAAACCCTTAAAGAGGACGTAATTATCTGCAATTCATGTAATCAAATGTGACACAATGTAATAACCCATAGCTATGTAATAATGATGTAAACATGTTTATGTGCAACTGTATTATATTTATGCTAAGAAAATATGTGACGTACGTATGTATGATTACTTATATTTTTTTTCTTCTCTTTCAATGATGTATAATGTAACTGTTACTATGTAAAAGAAATTTGAACAAAACGAGTGCCAAAGGGACATTGCATAGTGAACCATTGTTCACGGACATTAATGAACATTACTAACTCTGCAACTACGCAGAAACCTAGGTGAAAGAAACTGTTAATGACATTCATTATGCATCGTACCTATGTAAACGCGATGAACCATTTCTTTGATTAATAACTACGAACATTTAGGTGAGCTATATTCAGCAAAAAACTGAAAATGTGAAATGCATAATTCGTGCATCGTCTAGTGACAATACTACAGTACCTAACTTCAAGATGTTAACTGGATTAAACGGACACAAAGTGCCTGTCCAGAAAACAACACGACGGGTGGAAGAATTTTGGTTGGAACTTCAGGGAATGAAATGTTCTCGAAATGTGACGGACACTCTTACCTGGACTGTCCAAGGATCCACGCCAGCTATGTGCCGTCCGAGGTTCTGCAACCAAGCTTCCACGGAATGTAAAAAACGAACTGCACGTGGACCAATTACTAATGGGTCACGTCAGATCTGTAATAAACAATGCCTTTTTGTCACAACGAACTGCATCACAACGACTATAATGGAAATGGAAATGGACACGCTTATGTTTTAATCACGTTGTTATACAACGATGATACTAACCTGTGAAAAAATTATTGTGCAGCAGATGAATATGTACTGTAATAACGACACAATGTGAATAGGTCGACGCACCTGAAACATACGGACATTTTTCTTTGAAGTATTTCAAAACAATACTATGTAACTAAGAACATTCAACAATCTGAGTTGTATTGTGATATAACAAATATTGTAAATTTAAAACTAAGTTACCTGTTATAGAATGTAGTCTTCATATGTAATCTTGGTTGAATATTTTCTTTGTGCAACAACTAAGATACGCGCGCACACGAACAATATGAACTGCATTACTGTGCCGCGTGATCTAACTGTATGATATAACGGCACTGCCGGAGTCACACAGACGCTTCTGCGCATGCGCGCACTCTATCTGCCAACATAAGAACTTTTACGCCGCACCCGCGTCATTCAAATTTTGTATATAATGTGTATAATGTGTGTAACGTAAGTCATGTGAATAATTGTAGATAACTTAGATTTACTTGTGCCTTTAGGTGAATTGCTTGCCTGCAGGTGTGTCCTTTCGCCTCGCAATTCAGGGGGCAATATAAAGGCACATTTGCATGCCGAGCGTGAGTTTCCGCGGAAACGCGAAATATTAATTAAATAAATAATCAGTGACTAATAAATAAAGCCTATGGCACACAACTGCAGCGCTGTGTCGCTGATAAAGACAAAAGAATAATTACGTTACTCTTATGTTTGATTAAGAGAAGAGAAGGCTCAGGTAGAAGTGGTGCGAGAAGCACGTATTTTATTTTATTGTCTGGCACACCGCCATATTTTCATGTTATAGAAGAATACTGCGAGTTGCAACCACACTAGGCACTCGATTCTGTAATGAATTTATATTTATAAAAGTAAGTAGGATTATGAACTGTAGGCTATTTCATTGAATATATCTGATTTAACTAACTGTGTAACTTTTTTATGTTTAGTAGACAATCACCTCTGTACGACGTATTGGCATGGCTGGCAAATCATTGTAATATTGAGATTAGATCATGAGTCCGTATCTACCGCAGCAGTCTTTGGAAACGATTTAATTACGAAGTCCGATTATTTCAGTTTTCTTTCACGGTCAACTACGAGTTACATTGCCTTTTCCAAATAGCCATTGTCAAGCGTCTGATACCGAATAATTAAACGTCCACATTCCAGATAAGCAAATACCAATTACAACCAATCATCTTACATACAGAATAATTAATCATTAATATTTTATTCCAAAATTTATTTTTATTTATTTTATAGACTGATGACCTTAGCAGTTAAGCCCCATAAGATTTCACACACATTTGAACACACTTTGCCGCAGACTTGTCTACAAAACGAGAACCAGTCGACTACAGTGTCACACGAAACCCCTGCTTCGTGCATGACAGATTTGCAAGAATACTCATACCAAAAATAGTAGGTTAGCATGACAATTACTTCTAAATTCAGCCTCGATCTTTCGAACCACGTTCCCCTACGTATGAATCTCCATATGTTATTTTTTCTGCACCTCCACATGTATTTGTCGGAAGTTCGTGATAACGCAACCTTCGCCAAAACAATATAATTTCCACAGACAATGCACTTGCAAAATTCACCAACTGACTGCAATTTTTTTTGTTGTTGATTTACGGTCACTCATTTTCCGAAGCAGAATTTTCGCAGTAAATACAAATGACTCATCCATAACGAACAGCTTGAGAAATCAAGACCTTATAAATCACGACTACTTTCATTAACAAAAGAAGCTGAAAACAAATTAGGAGATGAAAACAAAACAATCTACATCGATTTTTTAATATACGCGCGTAACGAGGAAATCCAGAGAAATCATTTAACGTTCATCGACAGCAATCTGCGGCACAAACAAAATAACATCACACATTACTTCATTGGTCAAAGCCGACGGGTGATATCGGACACTAGAACTGACCCGAAATTGTTCTAGTGAAAGCGAAACCGTTCGGAGAAAGTAGCTAATTAAGAAATATTACCCTCATAATCGCGCACTGACGAAAATAAGAATAAACAACACTGTATTCTCCTTACTTACTTTTTCAACGAAGGAATCCCACAGGTAGAGGAAGCAATCATGAATCTGCCGCTTGACAATGTAAACACATGGCGTATAAACACCATGGACGCAAAAGAAGTAGCGAGATGGCGCTATAGACTTACGGTGTATGTTGTTTCGAAGCCAAAGTGGACGTGACCTGTTGCCACCTTAAATACCCAAAACTTGGCATTTTTAGTATTTAAAACAGATGTTAAGTGCACACGACAGAAATAATGAACAAGAAGCAATCGTACTAATGTCTGGGCTACTTAAAATGACGGCAGGCCCCGCGCACTCTGGATTCAAAACAATGTACAGAGTAAATCCGTAGTGCCACATCTGTTCTTTTCATACATACACGATAATCACCGACGTGGTATCTAACGTCTATAAACAAACACGCAGCACGTAGGGGAACTCTCATTTCACACTTCCCGCAAACGTGACTTCATTTTGACGTCACGCGCAGTATCGACGACCGCATGAACTTATAAAATAAATAAAAATATAAATTGGAATAAAAATATTAATGATTAATTATTCTGTATGTATGATGATTGGTTGTAATTGGTATTTGCTTATCTGGAACGTGGACGTTTAATTATTCGGTATCAGACGCTTGACAATGGCTATTTGGAAAAGGCAATGTAACTCGTAGTTGAAAGTGAAATAAAACTGAAATAATCGGACTTCGTAATTAAATCGTTTCCAAAGACTACTGCGGTAGGTACGGACTGATGATCTAATCTCAATATTACAATGATTTGCCAGCCATGCCAATACGTCGTACAGAGGTGATTGTCTACTAAACATAAAAAAGTTACACAGTTAGTTAAATCAGATATATTCAATGAAATAGCCTACAGTTCATAATCCTACTTACTTTTATAAATATAAATTCATTACAGAATCGAGTGCCTAGTGTGGTTGCAACTCGCAGTATTCTTCTATAACATGAAAATATGGCGGTGTGCCAGACAATAAAATAAAATACGTGCTTCTCGCACCACTTCTACCTGAGCTCTCTCCTCTCTTAAACAGACATAAGAGTAACGTAATTATTCTTTTGTCTTTATCAGCGACACAGCGCTGCAGTTGTGTGCCATAGGCTTTATTTATTAGTCACTGATTATTTATTTAATTAATATTTCGCGTTTCCGCGGAAACTCACGCTCGGCATGCAAATGTGCCTTTATATTGCCCCCTGAATTGCGAGGCGAAAGGACACACCTGCAGGCGAGCAATTCACCTAAAGGCACAAGAAAATCTAAGTTATCTACAACTATTCACATGACTTACATTACACACATTATACACATTATATACAAAATTTGAATGACGCGGGTGCGGCGTAAAAGTTCTTATGTTGGCAGATAGAGTGCGCGCATGCGCAGAAGCGTCTGTGTGACTCCGGCAGTGCCGTTATATCATACAGTTAGATCACGCGGCTCAGTAATGCAGTTCATATTGTTCGTGTGCGCGCGTATCTTAGTTGTTGCACAAAGAAAATATTCAACCAAGATTACATATGAAGACTACATTCTATAACAGGTAACTTAGTTTTAAATTTACAATATTTGTTATATCACAATACAACTCAGATTGTTGAATGTTCTTAGTTACATAGTATTGTTTTGAAATACTTCAAAGAAAAATGTCCGTATGTTTCAGGTGCGTCGACCTATTCACATCGTGTCGTTATTACAGTTCATATTCATCTGCTGCACAATAATTTTTTCACAGGTTAGTATCATCGTTGTATAACAACGTGATTAAAACATAAGTGTGTCCATTTCCATTTCCATTATAGTCGTTGTGATGCAGTTAGTTGTGACTGAAAAACATTGTTTATTACAGATCTGACGTGACCCGTTAGTAATTGGTCCACAAGCAGTTCGTTTTTTACATTCCGTGGAAGCTTGGTTGCAGAACCTCGGACGGCACATAGCTGGCGTGGATCCTTGGACAGTCCAGGTAAGAGTGTCCGTCACATTTCGAGAACATTTCATTCCCTGAAGTTCCAACCAAAATTCTTCCACCCGTCGTGTTGTTTTCTGGACAGGCACTTTGTGTCCGTTTAATCCAGTTAACATCTTGAAGTTAGGTACTGTAGTATTGTCACTAGACGATGCACGAATTATGCACTTCACATTTTCAGTTTTTTGCTGAATATAGCTCACCTAAATGTTCGTAGTTATTAATCAAAGAAATGGTTCATCGCGTTTACATAGGTACGATGCATAATGAATGTCATTAACAGTTTCTTTCACCTAGGTTTCTGCGTAGTTGCAGAGTTAGTAATGTTCATTAATGTCCGTGAACAATGGTTCACTATGCAATGTCCTTTTGGCACTCGTTTTGTTCAAATTTCTTTTACATAGTAATAGTTACATTATACATCATTGAAAGAGAAGAAAAAAAAATATAAGTAATCATACATACACACGTCACATATTTCTTAGCATAAATATAATACAGTTGCACATAAACATGTTTACATCATTATTACATAGCTATGGGTTATTACATTGTGTCACATTTGATTACATGAATTGCAGATAATTACGTCCTCTTTAAGGGTTTTGCTGGGATTTTATCGATGTTTATTTTGTGATGTCATCTGAAATTAAGATAGGTTAGACACAACATTCATTACATCAGTAGGCAAGACCAGGCATTTTCACTACTCAATAAATATTCAAAATAGTAAGAGAGAAAATGTTTGATTCCTCGCGTTTTGTGCGTGTGTGTATAGTGTCTGTGTGGCCTTGACTACTGATAGATGCTTTTCGTGTTGAGAGATGTGCGTCTAATCTATTTCTCAAAGTAAAAGTTCGCTTCACAGATGACGTCTGTCGGTTCGTCAGGTGTCACACCAAGTCAGTGATACCTACAGTCACAAATGTTCCGTGAAAAAATTAATATATCATTCACTGCTACGTAAACATAAATTTTATTTTAATATTCCGTCTTCCAGGTGGTGGCGCGCGCTGAAAGAAGAGTTCTTCTGCCTTCAACTGCGTCACTGGAACCGCTGAAATGAAAATTTCTATACTACTTACTATCTGTGTTGTAGCAACAGAGTTTTTTGGAGTTGCTTAGCAATGTTTTGATGGATGTGACTTTGACATTATTCCGCATGAAATGCTCTAAGATCTCGGTGTGCGTATAGCCCAATAATTTTGTTAGTTCTACGATGTTGTAACAAATACGCACCAGGATGCGGTATGTTAACAATTATATAAGGTCCTTCATATAGCAGACGCCACTTAGCGTTGCGTCGTTTGAGTGCTCCAGATTTATGATGAGTACGAAGTAGTACAAGCATTCCTACCTCGAATTTTTGTTTTCTTTTTATTATGTTTCTGTGATGTTTGTTTCGTATCTGTGCGTGATGTGTCAGCGTAGTCAAAACTTCTTTTATTTTCTGTTCAGGTGTGATTTCCTTGTCTGACAACTTAGGTAATGGTTCTATCCACTGATCGTTCTGTTCGCAATTGAACATGATCTCGTTAGGTGTGTAATTTGTATCGTAAATATTTAAGTTATTGTGTACGTCTTCGAAAAGACTTAGGTAAGACACCCAATTAGTATGTTTTGATGAAATATAGGTCCTCATGAATCGGTTTAATTCTCGGAAAAGTCTCTCAAACTCACTGTACGTGGTACATACGTCAGCTTGACTGTATGCCCAGACAGCTGCATCGCCTTGGATGTAACCGACAATATATGAAATCTTTTTCCGGTCACTCCAAGTGCGTGGAAATGCGTTACTAAAAGATTTAAGAAAAATCACCGGATGAATGGTTCGTTTTTCTGGGATAAAAATCTGAAATTGCCTGTGTTTCATTAAGCTTTCTTCTTCCTTCGCATTGTGATATGGATTTCTTCCACTGTAATTACTGCAATGTTCAGCTGGCGAGTAATTACGATAATGTTGCTGTGGTTTACCATGATAATAGCTTGTGTTTGTGTTTGCACCTCGTGGTATGTGTTGTAGTCGTGGTGTGTTTTGTTCTTGTGTGTTTGTCGTGTGCGGTATGTGTGTGTCATACTCGAATGTATATTGGTTCCTGAACTGTACATTTTGACTGATATTTTCGTTACATTCAGACTGTGGTCGATCGGTGAATTGTGTCATTGGTGCAGTGACGGATTGTACTGCGTCACTGATCAGCTGTTTGTTATTAGTAATGTATTGCGCTACGGAGTCGTGCACAATTGTTGGTAAATTTTCACGTAGGCATCTATCAAAATGTTTGTCTTTGTTCACTACCCAATCATGAAATTCTTTATTAATGTTTTGAAAATGAGCTGTAGCATCAGATTGTAAGATGTCAGTCAGGTGTTGTTCAACATTGTCAAATTTATTCTGTACGTCAGTAATTCGTTTTTCAAGGTTGTCGTGTACTGAAGGATATGTTTGAATTTGTTCAGTAAGAACTTCACACGTGACATTAAGATTTTTTACTTGTGTCTGTAAAAGTGCTACGTCAGTTGTAGTCTTTTCTTGTGTCGTATTAAGCTGGGAAAATTTAGTACTGAGTTCAGTCATCTGTTTGGTCAGTGTGGCGTCTATAAGTTCCACACGTTTGCATAAAGTGTCATTACTCGTCTTGAGTGCTATGAGGTCAGATTTAATTTCGTCATTTTGCGTCTGTAAGGTTGCCATGTTTTCGGCGTTCTGTTTCATTATCATTTGTAACATGTCGGCAATGTTTACCGTTTGCAACGTCTGTGCCCCCGCCGCGTCATTAGACGTGACGTCATGCATTAACATGGGCTCTGACTGAGACTTTGAAATTTTTGTGGTGGACGGCCTATTGTCAAAATTTCCGTCAACACTTGCGTCAATGTTTGATAAATCGTCACTACCGGTTGCTGTCGTAAAGTCATTTTCTAACATTTGTCTCTCGTCCGAGTCGGATTGTGTCTGAATAGTACGTCTTTGCTGTTCCATTTTTGCGTATTGATTTCTAGTCATTACCATGCCACACGTGATTTATGTTTCAAGAAAATATTTGACACTGATTTTAAAATGAAATGCAGTTGAGCATGAATCGCTCGTAGCAACAATGGCTGTCCCGTTAATTTAAAAATATAAACTGAATTTGAGATTATTGGTAATGGCTGCTGGCCATGTTACATCATATCGTACAGAAGTCGGCCATATTGTACACTCGTGTATTGGTATTGTTGGATACGTTATTGTTTAGGAAAAAGTGCTAAGAATGAAATTTGTTACTGAAAACTGTTATGCGCGAAAGAAACACTACAGAATTTACTGAAAAGCTAATACACTGAATTATACGTCTGGTCAAGCCTGCTAATGCAAAGATGCTGCGTCTTACCTTATTTTGCTGGAAGCTTCATTGCGTCTTCCGGCAAAACTTTAGAATTGGAAAATATCTTCAGATTTTCATTATCTCTCATACATTCACGTTCAGGTCCAGAAAGTTGATTTTTGACATGAAACAAAAAGAACAATGTAACAAATGACAAAATAACAAGTCCGACACGCAGTCGCCAATATAAAATAAATAAAAATAAAATTGAATAAAATATTAATGATTAATTATTCTGTACGTATGATGATTGGTTGTAATTGGTATTTGCTTATCTGGAACGTGGACGTTTAATTATTCGGTATCAGACGCTTGACAATGGCTATTTGGAAAAGGCAATGTAACTCGTAGTTGACCGTGAAAGAAAACTGAAATAATCGGACTTCGTAATTAAATCGTTTCCAAAGACTGCTGCGGTAGGTACGGACTCATGATCTAATCTCAATATTACAATGATTTGCCAGCCATGCCAATACGTCGTACAGAGGTGATTGTCTACTAAACATAAAAAAGTTACACAGTTAGTTAAATCAGATATATTCAATGAAATAGCCTACAGTTGATAATCCTACTTACTTTTATAAATATAAATTCATTACAGAATCGAGTGCCTAGTGTGGTTGCAACTCGCAGTATTCTTCTATAACATGAAAATATGGCGGTGTGCCAGACAATAAAATAAAATACGTGCTTCTCGCACCACTTCTACCTGAGCTCTCTCCTCTCTTAAACAGACATAAGAGTAACGTAATTATTCTTTTGTCTTTATCAGCGACACAGCGCTGCAGTTGTGTGCCATAGGCTTTATTTATTAGTCACTGATTATTTATTTAATTAATATTTCGCGTTTCCGCGGAAACTCACGCTCGGCATGCAAATGTGCCTTTATAAACTGCTATCGACTTTCGTTAGCGTTCGATACACGACTCTCACAAGATTACGAGCTCGCGTGTCGGAGATTTATAAAAGGTCGTCATCCTGGAATGTTTTATTATAATTACTGTTATAATTAACGTCACATATTAATTAATCGGCGGATAATGCTTTCGTATAACAGTTCTCTCTCAGGAGTATGTTGTTATCGTCAATAATTTACAAATTAAGCATGAAATACGTTCGTATTATAATTTGCAGTATGTTGTCTCAAGGCTTCATCATTGAAGGGCAACTAATAATGCATCAAGGAAATAATCTGTCAAGACATAATAAGATAACCAAGACAGGAGACAAAGTGCTAGCGTAATGAATAATATTGAGGTTTCTGGCGTTGAAATATAAAGGTTCGCATCTCGCTGCTCACAGATTTTTGTTTTACGTTAGCATTGTTGTCACATTCTGGGACTTCCTTATGACTGTAATACAAGTATATTCTGCAGTATTCGTTGTTATTAGCATTTTCGTCTGTTCAGAGAACGAAGGATGGAATAAACATTTAGCGATTCCTGACCGTGTGGTTAGCCAGCAACCTAAGAGGACAGCTTAAATTGCTGTGAGTGAAGCGAATGGCAATAACATTCATATTTTTTCCCTCAGTGTGGCCGAGCGGTTCTAGGCGCTTCAGTCTGGAACCGCGCGACCGTTAAGATCGCAGGTTCGAATCTTGCCTCGGGCATGGATGTATGTGATGTCCTAAGGTTAGTTAGGTTTAAGTAGTTCTAAGTTCAAAGGTACTGAAGACCTCAGACGTTAAGTCACATAGTGCTCAGAGCCATTTGAACCATCTTCCCTGTCACAAAGTCGACAGAAGACCATTCGGTCGTCAATATTGCACGTGACCTCAAAATGACGTCTCGTTTGCAGGAATTGTTGTGAAATAAATGTTACCCTCCTTCTCCTCTTCGCCCTCCCCCCCCCCCCCCATAAACATGACTAGTCAAAGATAACTCGTATGCTACGAATCCATACAACAGTAATTTCAATGAGATAAATATTCATTTGCGCAGAACAGATGTCTTGTCGCCAGCATACGTTACTCACAAAGTCATGTGATTTTGGTACGGCATTGAGGTTTCTCCGTAAACGCTCTGCAAAATTTGAATGTCGGTACATTCTTAGCAGAATAATCTCGTTCTAAAGTACTGCCGGTTTTGTACTCGCGTATCATATCCATCTTAATAATTTGCATTCATACACTCCTGGAAATGGAAAAAAGAACACATTGACACCGGTGTGTCAGACCCACCATACTTGCTCCGGACACTGCGAGAGGGCTGTACAAGCAATGATCACACGCACGGCACAGCGGACACACCAGGAACCGCGGTGTTGGCCGTCGAATGGCGCTAGCTGCGCAGCATTTGTGCACCGCCGCCGTCAGTGTCAGCCAGTTTGCCGTGGCATACGGAGCTCCTTCGCAGTCTTTAACACTGGTAGCATGCCGCGACAGCGTGGACGTGAACCGTATGTGCAGCTGACGGACTTTGAGCGAGGGCGTATAGTGGGCATGCGGGAGGCCGGGTGGACGTACCGCCGAATTGCTCAACACGTGGGGCGTGAGGTCTCCACAGTACATCGATGATGTCGCCAGTGGTCGGCGGAAGGTGCACGTGCCCGTCGACCTGGGACCGGACCGCAGCGACGCACGGATGCACGCCAAGACCGTAGGATCCTACGCAGTGCCGTAGGGGACCGCACCGCCACTTCCCAGCAAATTAGGGACACTGTTGCTCCTGGGGTATCGGCGAGGACCATTCGCAACCGTCTCCATGAAGCTGGGCTACGGTCCCGCACACCGTTAGGCCGTCTTCCGCTCACGCCCCAACATCGTGCAGCCCGCCTCCAGTGGTGTCGCGACAGGCGTGAATGGAGGGACGAATGGAGACGTGTCGTCTTCAGCGATGAGAGTCGCTTCTGCCTTGGTGCCAATGATGGTCGTATGCGTGTTTGGCGCCGTGCAGGTGAGCGCCACAATCAGGACTGCATACGACCGAGGCACACAGGGCCAACACCCGGCATCATGGTGTGGGGAGCGATCTCCTACACTGGCCGTACACCACTGGTGATCGTCGAGGGGACACTGAATAGTGCACGGTACATCCAAACCGTCATCGAACCCATCGTTCTACCATTCCTAGACCGGCAAGGGAACTTGCTGTTCCAACAGGACAATGCACGTCCGCATGTATCCCGTGCCACCCAACGTGCTTTAGAAGGTGTAAGTCAACTACCCTGGCCAGCAAGATCTCCGGATCTGTCCCCCATTGAGCATGTTTGGGACTGGATGAAGCGTCGTCTCACGCGGTCTGCACGTCCAGCACGAACGCTGGTCCAACTGAGGCGCCAGGTGGAAATGGCATGGCAAGCCGTTCCACAGGACTACATCCAGCATCTCTACGATCGTCTCCATGGGAGAATAGCAGCCTGCATTGCTGCGAAAGGTGGATATACACTGTACTAGTGCCGACATTGTGCATGCTCTGTTGCCTGTGTCTATGTGCCTGTGGTTCTGTCAGTGTGATCATGTGATGTATCTGACCCCAGGAATGTGTCAATAAAGTTTCCCCTTCCTGGGACAATGAATTCACGGTGTTCTTATTTCAATTTCCAGGAGTGTATTTGGGATGGCTTTGACTTAAAATTATGAAGAGGTGAATGAAAGGGAATTTCACTTGTTTGCAAAAAGCGTGACACGTCACTGTCTCTGCTACAACAGATCGTGCTGTGGTGGAATAGATTGTAGTCAGCGTGAAATTTGGAGCTATAACATGCAGCAAACTGGCCATTTTCAAACACAGAAGTACTTTCAGGGATGATATTCTTCCAGTTTACTTTCTGGTATCATGTATTCAACATTAATCCATCCTTCGGAAAACTAAATCATTAATTACAAATACCTATTCTCCAAGTCAGATGTACTAGTATTCTTCATCTTGATCAGTTAGCTGCTCCAGGCTGGGTCTGTTTGGAACGTAAGCCTCGCCACTTTGTGCTGTTTCCCCACCATCTTTCTGTGCTCTCTCCGGTCCAGTTCTGCCTCTGTTTTTGAACAAATTCCTCCACACCTTCCAGCTCTCTGTCCCTTAGTTTTCCTCTTGGTCATTTCCTTCACATCTCTATGTTATGTATCTTCTTGGGAATCGTCTTATTTTCCTTGCTCTTTAAGTGTATGTACCATCCTAGCTTTGACGTTTCTGTCCTGTTGTGCAAGGGTTCCGCTTCCATTATTTCCCTCATCTTCTCATTCCTCATTTCGTTTCTCTTTGTTACTCCTACCTTACTCCGAGGAACTTCATTTCACGTGCCTACAAGCTGCTTACACATCTCTTTTTTCATTACCGACGTTGCAGATGCATAGGTCAGTATTGGGATGTAGTAACTTCTGTACATTGATTTTTTTGCTTTTTGTGGGACGTCTTTGTCCGAAACCAGGCTCCTAACACTTTGCAGGAATACTTCTGCCTGTCCGGCACATTCACTGATCCTTTTCTTATTTCGTCCATTTGAATCTGTCACACTTCCAAAGTACTTGACACTGTCCATCTTGTTCAATTGTTTACCTCCAATTCTTCTACTGCTAGCCTCTTTCTTTCTGGCTATACCAGTATTTTAGTTTTCTCTTGCGAGTATCTTAAACTACGTACTATGCCTTATGCACTCCGTCGTCAGGCCACAAGTGGTCCATCGGGACCATCCGACCGCCGCGTCATCCTCAGTGAGGATGCAGATAGGAGGGGCGTTTGGCCACCACACCGATCACCTGGTCGTTATGATGGTTTTCTGTGACCGGAGCCGCTACTATTCTGTCGAGTAGCTCCTCAATTGGCATCACGAGGCTAAGTGGCAACAGTGCATGGCGGCCCGGATGGTCACCCATCCAAGTGCCGGCCACGCCCGACAGCGCTTAAATTCGGTGATCTGACGGGAACCGGTGTATCCACTGCGGCGAGGCCGTTGCCCTACTATGCTTTTGGGATCTATATATTCTGCCGGTAATGACTCAGACTGTAATGTATAAATCTTACCTGCTGCAGAAAATTGTTTGAAACGCGTGTGCATTCAGCGGAATGACTGGCAGCACACTCTACACTGCCGATATTATGTAGCACTTGTTAGTAAACACACTGAGGTGACAAAAGTCATGGGAAACCTGCTAACATGGTGTCGAATCTCGTTTTGCCCTGCGCAGTGCAGTGACTCGACGTCGCATGGACTAAACAAGTCGTTGTAAGTCCCCTATAGAGATTTTGAGCCCTGCTGCGTCTATCATCCCCCGTAACTACGAAAGTGTTGCCGGTACAGGTTGTTGTGGACGAACTGACCTCTCCATTATTCATGTAGGGATTCATATCGGGCAACGTCGGTGGCCAAATCGCTCGAATTGTCCACAACGTTCTTCAAACCAATCGTGAACAGTTGTGAACCAGTGACAGGGCGCCTTGTCATCCATAAAATTCCCATCGTTGTTTGTGAACATAAAGTCCATGAAGGCTGCATATGGCCTCCAAGTAGCAGAACATAGCCGTTTACAGTCACTGATGGGTCCCATGTGATGTAAACACAACACACACTGTTATGGAGCCGCCGTCAGGTTCCACAGTGCGTTGTTGTCTATCTGGGTCCATGATTTCGTGGGGTCTGCGCTACACTCGAACCCTGCCATCAGCTATTACTACTGAAATCTGGACCCATCTGATCGATATGGTCGCGACCCCAGGAGAGGCGCTGCAGGCGATGTTGTGCATTCGCGTCGATCGTCTGCTGCCACAGCCCATTAACGCCAAATTTCGCCGCATTGTCCTAAGGGATACGTTCGTCGTACGTCCCACATTGATTTCTGCTGTTGTTTGAAGCAGTCTTGATTAAGGTCGTCGGCTATTGCGTTGTCTGTGGTGAGAGATAATGCCTGAATTCTCGGCACACCCTTGACACTGTGGATCTCGGTATATTGAATTCCCTAACGATTTCCGAAATGGAATGGCCCATGCGTCTAGTCCAACGATCATTTCGCATTCAGAGTCTGTTAATACCCGTCATGCGGCCATAATCATGTCGGATACCTTTTCACATGAACCACCTGATGACAAATGGCAGCTCCACCAAAGCACTGCCCTTTTGTACCTTGTGTACGCGCTTCTGCTGCCATCTGTGTATGTGTATATCGCTATCCCATGTCAAAATGGTTCAAATGGTTCTGAGCACTATGGGACTCAACATCTGAGGTCATCAGTCCCCTAGAACTTAGAACTACTTAAACCTAACTAGCCTAAGGACATCACACACGTCCATGCCCGAGGCAGGATTCGAACCTGCGACCGTAGCGGTCGCGTGGTTCCAGACTGAAGCTCCTAGAACCGCTCGGCCACACAAGCCGGCTATCCTATGACATTTGTCACCTCAGTGTATATGATCGTATAGTCATATAAATTAGCCGTCCGACATTGAGTGTTTCTTACACTGTCTCTCGGTATTTTTCACCACTAGTATTATAGCCACAATTAGACTTTCTCCATACTTACCTACGAAAAGCAACTTTTCTACCTTCGACGTATTTCGATTTGCATTCGTAGCACAACAATTATTCACCATTGCTGTTACTAGTGAACGACTGTTTTAGACTAGGTCAAGTAAAAGTAATATTAAAAATTTCGGTCTTATCACAAAATGTAAACAAACACAGATATACTGAAGGGACGTGAAATTTCCGCTTTGATGTCGGGTCCATGCGTAGTGCCCTAACGCTCAGTGCATAGATATTCCTACTCTTCGTGTAAGTTAATGTTTCAGTATAAACTACGTATCAGCGTGTCAGGAGAGATAGTGTTTTTCTTAGAGGACGTTACTGCTTTGAAATGGCCCCGAGATATTGGAAAAAGATTATCCTAGGACGCCGTAAAACTGAAGAAATTGTGTATCCTTCTGCTCTTAAGTTAAGCATTTTTGTTTCTTTGTGAACTATTCAAGAGTATTTTTGTCTTCAGGTACAGATTCATACATTTTATGGAATATGTCAAAATTTATGTTGCTAAACAGGTGGCCAGATACAAAATTTGAATGTAAGAAACGGATATGGTATGCCAGATGGGCCTGAAGATATTCACGTATTCCCTCCAACACATAATCGTGCGGTAGCAGTGATATTAGAGCTAGAAGTGTCGAATCCTGTTTCGGGGTAAAAGTTTTCATAGCTATAACTTGGTCGCGTTTTCATAGCTACAACTTGGACTTCTCTCCTGTCTCGACATAGCCGACGAGCGGCGAGTTATTTCGGATGAAGAAATGTTAGTGGTAGCTGTTGGCCGAATTGTCTTCTTGACGCCACAACTCCACCCACCCCCACTCCCCACCCTCCTCGCCCTTCCCACGGAGAACTTTGTGTACACCGTCTTGTCTGTTATCATCTTGTTTTTATCTTATTTTCAAGTGTGAGAACGTTTCATAAATGTTTGCTTAGCTTGTATCGGAGGCGGGGCTGGGGTACCAGATCGGTATTTAATCGGAGGTGGGAAATCGTCTAAGGCTGTGCTCAAAATGGCACCGGTGGATTCTGACGACGACAGACGTCGTCCGAATACGGCCGATGTTTTTAAATCAATGCGCCACTACATGTACCGTCACAATGCAGCTGATCTCACCGACCGAATGTACAGACTTCTGACGAAGGGGAGTGATATTCTAAAAGATTTGTTTTCTTCGGTCAAATCGGCCGAAGTTCTTACACACGAAGTATGAACTATGATAAGCTGATAAGTTAGTCCAAAAAGGACTGTGTGGCACTGTGAGGATAAAAAATTTCGCAGTCGGAATTGCAGTTCGGAGCCTATAGAAGGAAAGCAACTTTATTGGAAGCTAAAAGCAGACAAAATCTTCATCGGAAATTTTAGGAGTAAATTATAACGTCAAAAATAATTTGTCCGAGTGAGAAGGGTGGCGTATGTTACGCTTAAAGTCACAACAGTGGATCTATTTTGCCTTCTGGTAGGTGGTCATTAGCTGTCTGCAAATTATTGTTACTGCTTACTGACTCTTATAAGCTAGTAGGGTGGTGATTGTTATATGAGGTGGTTTGCAAATGTGGTGTACCTACGGTTTTTTCCACTTTTCAATGCTTTATGCGTTCAGAACATCCCATTCTGAAATTAACGTTTGTCTTTCACACGTACGCTGAATGACAGTCATTAGAGGTTAACGAACGTACGTCTTGCTGAATTTATTTGAAGTTACGCAGACTGTTCGCAATCTTGCTTTCCAATGCCGGCACGAATGAACTCGGGCATGTAACAGAACATTTCTCTCTTCATTTCACTTGTCAGATATTCGTAAAACTTGTTTTGTTAAGCCAGTAACTGAGGAAAGAATATCAGGACACGTTAGTTGTTAATCGAAAAACATACAGCTCAGCTGATACATGCATTCAGCGTCTTTCTAATAGCAAAAGCCGCAATACAGCACTCGCCTCTACGTACAGAGGCGTGGTGGGATTCATCACGTCCATGGAGGTTAACATTTATTCTAAGCTCCTTAATAGAATAGATTACAACCCATCCTCCATGATCCCTTCAAAAACTGACGGAGATCGGACATGCTGTCACCAAGCTGTCGGCTGATGTTATCGGGCAATCTTGCGAGGGCGCATGGAGATCGTTGTCAGCGCCAGTGAGAACGCAGTGACTAAACCACATCGTGGTTAATCGGCTGGGCAGATTCTATCCTTGTACCTTGCCGTGCCGCGGAAGCTGTCCGGGCCCCTTAGACTTAAAGTAGGGTGTCCATTCGTCCCGTTTTTCCCGGGACAGTCCCGTTTTTTACCAAAATGTCCCGCTGTCCCGAAAGTTTTTTTGGAGACGCTCAAATGTCCCGTTTTCTTTATGATTCCGCTTAGCTAGAATACAGGGTGATTCAAAAAGAATACCACAACTTTAGGAATTTAAAACTCTGCAACGACAAAAGGCAGAGCTAAGCACTAATTGTCGGCGAATTAAGGGAGCTATAAAGTTTCATTTAGTTGTACATTTGTTCGCTTTAGGCGCTGTTGACTAGGCGTCAGCGTCAGTTGATGCTAAGATGGCGACCGCTCAACAGAAAGCTTTTTGTGTTATTGAGTACGGCAGAAGTGAATCGACGACAGTTGTTCAGCGTGCATTTCGAACGAAGTATGGTGTTAAACCTCCTGATAGGTGGTGTATTAAACGTTGGTATAAACAGTTTACAGAGAATGTGTGTTTATGCAAAGGGAAAAGTTCTGGACGGCCGAGAACGAGTGATGAAAATGTAGCACGCATCCAGCAAGCATTTGTTCGCAGCCCAGGAAAATCGACTCGCAGAGCTAGCAGAGAGCTGCAAATTCCACAATCAACTGTATGGAGAGTCCTACGAAAAAGGTTAGTTATGAAACCTGAACGTCAACTACCCGAGGCGATGGATCGGCCGCCAGGCAGCCCGTGACAGAGCACTTCATAACTGGCCTCCAAGAAGCCCTGATCTTACCCCCTGCGATTTTTTCTTATGGGGGTATGTTAAGGATATGGTGTTTCGGCCACCTCTCCCAGCCACCATTGATGATTTGAAACGAGAAATAACAGCAGCTATCCAAACTGTTACGCCTGATATGCTACAGAGAGTGTGGAACGAGTTGGAGTATCGGGTTGATATTGCTCGTGTGTCTGGAGGGGGCCATATTGAACATCTCTGAACTTGTTTTTGAGTGAAAAAAAATCTTTTTAAATACTCTTTGTAATGATGTATAACAGAAGGTTATATTATGTTTCTTTCATTAAATACGCATTTTTAAAGTTGTGGTATTCTTTTTGAATCACCCTGTATTTTACGCTACTGGTTGTTTCACTTGCTATTAACTGCGCAATTATTTACGCTAGGCAGCTTGTGATGACTTTCAGCATACCCCAAACATGTACCGAACTGTCAAAAATCGCAAGTAATTTTAAAGGCAATATAGGTTACGAATAACAACGAAGATTCTTCTCTTCTAAATCGATCCACTGAATCCGTCCTTTCGGTCCATAGATACTCTACACCCCTGATACTTGCTCTCTGGCTTTCGTCACCACACTGTTAATGTTTTGCACTGTGCAATCACTGTTTCATTATGCCAAAACGAACGTGTAATTTTAACAGCAATATAAAAAGCGAGTTTCCCTTTATGACTGGTAGTGGAGAAATTGTAGAATGCACGTTCTGCAGATCAAAATTTGCTATTGGTCATGGTGGAAGGTCTGACATTGTGAATCACATTAAGACGAAGAAACATCGCATGAGTGATCAAATGAAAAGAGCAAAGAAATGCGTGAGTGACTACTATGTAAACTTAAAATCAGTAACAGAAATGGATAGGCAGTTGGCAGCACAAGAAGCTACGTTTGCATACCACAGTGCAATGCATAACCATAGATTTAAGTCAATCTACTGTACTACAGCAGTTGTTAAAAAACTTTTCAATCCTAAATTCACAAGTGGACAAACAAAATGTAATGCAATCGTTTCAAATGTTACTGCACCGTATGCAGCTCAGCAGGTTTTAAATGAACTGAAAAGTGCTCGATTCATTTCTGTAATGATTGATAGATCGAATCATCTGGTTTTAAAGTTGGTTCCTCTCCTTATCAGGTATTTTCACCCTGAAAATTACATCACGGTGAAAGTGCTCGAATTGGTTAATTTAGCTGGAGAAACTTCAGATTTACTTCAGAATTATGTGCTGGAGGTTTTAAAGAAATATGATCTTGAGGGAAAGGTGATTTAGTTTCTGCAGACAACACTAACACCAATTTTGGTGGTAAGCAGAGGAAAGGAAAAATCAATTTGTTCTATAAACTGCAATAGAACACAGTGAATAATATAGTAAGTGTTGGCTGTCCAGCACATGTGGTGCACAATTCCTTACAAACTGGCTGTAAAATATTTGCTTATTTAAAAAGTAAAAACATTAACATGAAAAACATGATTCACTTGGTGGAGTTCTGTCTGGCAATTCCTGGGTCAGATGCTGCTGTGGAACGTGTGTTTTCGTCAGTGAACTCTTTGTGGTCATATGAAAAAAAAAAAAAAAACAGAATGAAAGTTCAAACAGTGAGGGCCTTGCTCATTGTCAAAACACACTTTAATGGTGTATCGTGTACTGGCTTTTATGATACAATTTCAAACGAAAATCCACTTATTGATAAAGTACATAATAGTGAAAAGTACGGTGATAGTGTGGCAGAGTAATTGTAAAAAGTGATTTGGGATCATCTGAGTGCACGTTGTAAAGGTAAACTTGTATGTGTATTAAATTTAGTCATTACAATATTTATGTCCCGTTTTTTATCTTCATTGTCCCAGGTTTTTCTCTAATTTATTTTAAATGTCCCCTTTTTCAATGAAAATGAAATGGACACCCTAACTTAAAGCCAGTGCCCTGGGTTAAATTCCGAAACCTTCCGCAATGACTCATGCATGAGTCAGACATGATGGTGATCCGTTAAGAACGGCGGCTTCCCTTGGTGCTATTCAAGAGTAGTAAGTTGTGTGCCGGCATTGTGTTTCACCTTCTCACTGCCCTACCGTTACCGTCAACGACACAAACACGACACTACGCGCTACACACACTCATTATACAGGATGGTTATAATCAAAGTGCAGCTACACCGGAGATCGAGTGTGAGCTGTAATTATCGTTTGGTAGCGAAACTTGGTAGATATGTTAATGGGTTAATATGGAATCGATTAACCCTGAAAAAAAATAGTTCCAGTTTTGGCCACCAGGTGTAAATGCGGCACTGTACAGCATCTCGTCGACGTCACCGGTGCTCATACTGAACAAACAATGTAAGCAGCGGATAATAATAAGATCAACAATATTCCTTTATCACTTGTTTGATCTTTTCCGCCACGTCCGTTTCCTAATAAATTACATACAGAAATATTTCTATACGTCTTTCTAGCTTTCACAAGGCCAGATTTGTACCTGGAGCACTATCGTCTTAGAATACCTGCCAAGTTTCTCTGCCATAATTACAGCCCAAATGAGACCTACGTGAATAGCTGTACTCTAATTATACTTACCCGCTAGTTATCTGCACTAGGCAGCTACACGGAAGACGGAAGACACATGACCCGCGAGCCGAGCAACTGGTATCAACTAGGAAGTCTGGCAACGGCCTCAGTCGCAGGGGTACAAGAAATAAAATAGCGTGTCATGAAGCCACTTCCTGTACGGTCCATGAAATATGATTTACATGCACATAAACTATTTAACACATGCCATTGTTATTGCACAGGTTTGTGTTAGCTGTTATGTTATAGCGCAGTTCTCTGTGTTTCATCTTTAATTCAAAATGATATTCACATGTCGTAGAACCAGACAATATCTGACATATTCTGAAAGACACGTTTTTATGGGAAGTCATACAACTGACTGTAAATGAACAATGAATAATGAAAGAAAAATGGATTTCACACTCTCCGTACACGCGATGGAGAAGAACAAACCTCACTAAACTACAAGGTGACCCAAAAGTCCGTTGAACTTTGAAAATGCACTAAGTCAGGAATAATGTACGTTGGGAGGTAAAAATTGATATACATGCGTGAAATGACAAGGGGTTTTGCTGAAACCGAACAGTGCAAAAGATGGTGCTGGACAGCAAAACGTAAGTGATGTCGCATGAAAATCGTGTGTAAAATTAGCTACGGTGAGAGATGGAGTTAGATAATACGTAGCCTCGTTATGCGAGATGTAGTATGTAGCGGGAAGTAATGCGTTGTCCGCCTCTTCTCGGAAAGTGCTCTTTCGAAATTTCGATAGTAAACCTCTCCGTGATGTACAACACCTATGGTGCATTTCTCATCCCTAACTTATGGGTCATATCAACACATGCTGCTTCTTTGAGCTATTAAATCATGCCTCAACACACTCTCCCTCTCCACCCCTCCCTGCCGCTCCTCACGTATCCTCCTGACGTGGCAGTTAGTTTCTTCTTTCCTTGGAAGAATAAGCTATTGCGTGGCAGCCATTTTCAGAATGTCTAGCCGGTGATTTTCGAGGTGAATCGTTTCTGAGCAGCGGAATAGACTTTTTAGAAGACAATATGCATTTAAAACACAAACACACATTTTTGTCATATACACTCCTGGAAATGGAAAAAAGAACACATTGACACCGGTGTGTCAGACCCACCATACTTGCTCCGGACACTGCGAGAGGGCTGTACAAGCAATGATCACACGCACGGCACAGCGGACACACCAGGAACCGCGGTGTTGGCCGTCGAATGGCGCTAGCTGCGCAGCATTTGTGCACCGCCGCCGTCAGTGTCAGCCAGTTTGCCGTGGCATACGGAGCTCCATCGCAGTCTTTAACACTGGTAGCATGCCGCGACAGCGTGGACGTGAACCGTATGTGCAGTTGACGGACTTTGAGCGAGGGCGTATAGTGGGCATGCGGAAGGCCGGGTGGACGTACCGCCGAATTGCTCAACACGTGGGGCGTGAGGTCATCCACAGTACATCGATGTTGTCGCCAGTGGTCGGCGGAAGGTCCACGTGCCCGTCGACCTGGGACCGGACCGCAGCGACGCACGGATGCACGCCAAGACCGTAGGATCCTACGCAGTGCCGTAGGGGACCGCACCGCCACTTCCCAGCAAATTAGGGACACTGTTGCTCCTGGGGTATCGGCGAAGACCATTCGCAACCGTCTCCATGAAGCTGGGCTACGGTCCCGCACACCGTTAGGCCGTCTTCCGCTCACGCCCCAACATCGTGCAGCCCGCCTCCAATGGTGTCGCGACAGGCGTGAATGGAGGGACGAATGGAGACGTGTCGTCTTCAGCGATGAGAGTCGCTTCTGCCTTGGTGCCAATGATGGTCGTATGCGTGTTTGGCGCCGTGCAGGTGAGCGCCACAATCAGGTCTGCATACGACCGAGGCACACAGGGCCAACACCCGGCATCATGGTGTGGGGAGCGATCTCCTACACTGGCCGTACACCACTGGTGATCGTCGAGGGGACACTGAATAGTGCACGGTACATCCAAACCGTCATCGAACCCATCGTTCTACCATTCCTAGACCGGCAAGGGAACTTGCTGTTCCAACAGGACAATGCACGTCCGCATGTATCCCGTGCCACCCAACGTGCTCTAGAAGGTGTAAGTCAACTACCCTGGCCAGCAAGATCTCCGGATCTGTCCCCCATTGAGCATGTTTGGGACTGGATGAAGCGTCGTCTCACGCGGTCTGCACGTCCAGCACGAACGCTGGTCCAACTGAGGCGCCAGGTGGAAATGGCATGGCAAGCCGTTCCACAGGACTACATCCAGCATCTCTACGATCGTCTCCATGGGAGAATAGCAGCCTGCATTGCTGCGAAAGGTGGATATACACTGTACTAGTGCCGACATTGTGCATGCTCTGTTGCCTGTGTCTATGTGCCTGTGGTTCTGTCAGTGTGATCATGTGATGTATCTGACCCCAGGAATGTGTCAATAAAGTTTCCCCTTCCTGGGACAATGAATTCACGGTGTTCTTATTTCAATTTCCAGGAGTGTATTTTACATGTGGACCTCGTAAGGACCGGTACAGGTGACTGTAATGCCTAATGCTTCGAAGGAGATGATGAAGTTTTATACAAAGCTGAACAATAATGAAAGAGTATAAAGTGTACTGAGAGAGACAAGACTAATCAAACATTTTTATTGCGTCTTACCGCAATATATTAACGAGGAAATAAGTAATTTATTAGAATTATTATGCGACTAGAATGGAAGGTGTCACGGAAATGCCACATGGGGCGTCCACGGCAACAGTGAAACAATCCAAATAAGTTCGAACACTTATTGTAAAGTGCAGCTTCTCAATGAATATTTCATACTTCTTTCGACACGAATTTATTAAAAGACAATGTAATGAAATCATTTTCTTTTATTCTACTATCTATCATCATAAAGCAGTTGTACGTACGGCACTTAGAGACGTATAAAACCGGGTCACGAAATCTTTCAGCCACTGGAGCAATATAGTAGATTTCATTAGCTGCATGATACCTTTTAGCGTTGCCTATACGAGATCATTAATATCACCCTAATGTACACTAAGTGCACGAGGCCATGAATGTATTATTGTTATTATTTTCTAAGTGGTTGTATTTGGTCACGTGGTCATGTTTTGCAGAAAGTGTCTTAGGGAAATTGCCTTCGCCGAACTTCCATCTGCCGGCCGGTGTGGCCGAGTGGTTCTAGGCACTTCAGTCTGGAATCGCGCGACCGCTACGGTTGCAGGATCGAATTCTGCCTCGGGCATGGATGTGTGTGATGTCCTTAGGTTAGTTAGGTTTAAGTAGTTCTAAGTTCTAGGGGACTGATGACCACAGATGTTAAGTCCCATAGTGCTCAGAGCCATTTGAACCATTTTTTGAACTTCCGTCTCTCATTTCAATAAGAATCAATTTATCTCTTGTTTAAAATTGTGATGTCATAATTCTGCAACCACGCAAACATTTAGATTCCGTAACAGTGTGTGTTTGCAGAAGCTGCGTTGTTACACGGCATAGACCACTGTTGTTCTCTGCATCCGAGTTAGCAGGATACATTGATAGTAAGTACCGACGGTCACGTAGCAATTTCTGCAATAAGCCAACTCTTCCATTGTTGGGAAAGGTGTGTAGGATTGAAGAGCGAATATACTGGGAAACACGAACATGGCGCCAAAATTCTGGGTGATAATTAAAACTTTGTGACTGTACCTTTCACATGCCTGAAGCGGCTAATTTTAATGTGAAAAGTAGGAACTTCATACGACACTTTCACTGTTAACCCCTAAAGGCATAATATATGTAAAATATCAAGTGATGACGTCGATTCGTGACAAACAAGCATCACATCGCATGAGAAATGACAATGTACGTCGCTCGTTGAGACTTCTTGTTTGGTCGTTTCTCTGTTGCTGTTGGTTCCTGTTCTTTCCCGTAAGGCAGTGGTTCTCAGCCTTTTTCAGTTTGTGTCTCCGCTGACCAACATTGTGCTTTCGTGGTTCCCCTGTAGGATACCTTGTAAAAATTGAAATAGTTAATAAAGAAAGCTGCAAATAAAGTACTACTCAAACCAATACGACACTTCAGTTTGCTTCTTGTTACACAGCTTGTCAAGTCTTGGCACCAAATGATATTCGTGTACCCTCATTTCCTTCTCCACACAAAGTCCCGTTCTTTCAATGACTGGAGGTTCGGAAAGGAATTAACAATTTCAGTGCTTTATTGCTCAAGCATGGCAACTCTTTTCTTACTGAATACCAAAATGATGACAATGTCATTGGCGAAAATTCACTTTCGTTGAAAAATCTGATGGAAGTTCTATCAAAGTAAAATTCTGAAATCTGTTTTTTGTCATTTTTGCTAAACAGAAAAATCTTTCTACCTTTTTTAGTATTTCTATTTATGGCTGAAATCACCGTTTGGCTATGAAAATTTGGACAAAATCTCATGGTGTAAGTTATAGGGAGTCTTGATTTCGTTCTGCTCCCGCGTTTACAAGAACGTATCGAGTGTTAATCATTCAGCGTGCTGTCTTTTCCAGAATTCGTCGTTTCGATGTCTTCAACCTTTTATGAGATACGAAGATTTTTACGACCACCAATTCTATCAACTCTGCCTCTTCTGCAGTACTGAACTCTGAAGGAGAATCATTACTGAAGGAATTTTGAACCCACTGAAACCTGTCACAGTTTTCAGGAACGTATTTTTCAAAATGGACATGAAATTCAAATAAATGTCCTTCAAGTATAGACAAAGTATCTGCGGTAAGGTCTACTATATTGTCGTTTATAAAATGCTGAAAACATGGAAAGTAGGCCATTTCTTCTCCTTCACTTTTCTCTTCCAAAAAAATAATCTTTTTTTTTTTTAAGGCCGAAACTTTGTCAACAACCTGAATGAAATGAGTTTCACTTTCTGGCAAAGAATTACTCCAGTGAGTGAAACTTCTCACATATGTCAAGTAAGCATGCGACCTTTAACAGAAAACCAGTGGCTAGAAGGACTTAGCATTGATATAATTTTCTTCTTCCGGTTAAAAAAATACTTCTCACCTAAGCTCAAAAATGCGCGACGTTACAGTTCCCCTGAAAAATCTAGCTCCCTGAGGAAGGGTTTTGATAAGTCCACCAGATTTATTATAGTTTGCAACACTTGATTTAGATCAATACTTAAATGTTGCAAACCTAGTGTTCTCTATGATCCACATAATATTGGAGCTTTGCTGCGCATAAGTGCTCTGTAAGGCCCCGACCTGAACCGCGCACCATCAACATACACGAAAATACAGTGATCCCAGTTAATCTGAGTTCCTGACACCAAGTTATTCACTATTCCGAACAAATCTTTTCCTGTCGTGTCTACATTTACTTCCTCACAAAAAGATCTCCCATCATTTCATTACTTTTTTTTCATCAACAAATAGCACATAGCAAATTAAATGAGCATCTCTATCGATGTCAATGGCAGCATCAAGATGCAAACCAAAATTCCTATCTCTATTTTTTTCTATGATTTGTTCATGAAGATCCTCTCCTAAATCTTGAATTCTATGACTAATACTAGTGTCTGATAAAGGAATGGCCAAAAGCTGTTTTGCCATGGACTCTCCAAGCGTAATGAAGCCCTTGTCAATAGCAGATGGTAGAATTAGTTGTTCCGCAATGGTATGGGCTCTCTCACACTTTTCTTTCATTTGAATCAGTTCTCTAGAAAGAAAAATATTCTGTTGGTTTGGTCATGTCATTCTGATGAACACTTCCTAAATGAAGTCTCTGTATGTCCATCTTTTTAGAAATGGTTGCGGGACTCGGCTGTTCAATATAGGATGTCAAATTAAATGCCTTTCAGCCGTCAATTTTCATATGGTTCAAATGACTCTAAGCACTATGGGACTTAACATCTGAGGTCATGAGTCCTCTAGACTTAGAACTACGTAAACCTCACTAACCTAAGGACATCACACACATCCATGCCCGAGGCAGGATTAGAACCTGCGACCGTAGCAGTAGTCAATTTTCAACCTTACTTTGTTTGGCAACCAGTTTCAGCGTTTTACTACCCTATCTTCAGGCCCCTGACCGACGTGTAGGAAGAATTTATCTCGCTTGTGTTCGTAACAGGAGCCAGCAATACTGGTGTTAGTAGATATTTGCTACAGTGATCACTTCAACCATCACCTGCCTACTGTTAGACTGTTAGATCAACAGTCGACAGGTGATGGTTAAAGCAATCACTCTAGCAAATATCTATTAATACCATATTGCTGACCCCTGTTATGAACACAAGCGAGGAAGATTCTTCCTACACTTTGGGCAGGGGCCTGAAGATAGCGCAGTAAAACGGTGAAACTGGTTGCTAAATAAATTAATGTTGAAAATTGACGGCTGAAAGGCATTTAATGTTACATCCTCCACTTTCTAAAAGACGCTTCAATTTGCTACGTAGCATACAGGATAGAAAGAACTTTCAAACACAAAACACACTATGAACGATCAACATCGTTCACAAACATGCACGTGAAACCAATCTCTAAGTAGCTACCATCGTGTTTTCTATGCTTGAATTTTTATTTTTACTATCAATTTCCTTGTTATCCTCAGCATATGCTCACTTTCTATTACCAATTGACAAATTTAAATATTTTTTCACGGTTTATCTCCTTTATGATAAAGTCAGGATATAATAAAATGAAGAAACAGAAGTACAACTTCAAGTAACCAAGATCGTAATTGTACACCATTTATTGTGATGATCACTTTCAGCAAACTACGTTGCTATCATCAGATTTGTAAAACATAGACCAGCATATTCAAACACACTGGGATCAGAAGTAAAGGGTCGTAATGTTTAATATCTTTTTATGTTCTTCAACAAAATATGAAATGCCCCAATCGCCTGGCTGATGTTGATCCATCTGATCTGGTGAAAGCAACGTAGCTTGCCGAAATCGGCCATCACAATAAACGTTGTACAACAACAATCTTGGTTGTTGAAAGGAATCTCCTGGAACACACTTGCACGTGGCACCAGAGTAAGAAAGGAATATTAATAAATTAAAATGAAGCTAGTAGTATGTGGTGTCACCGCCAGATACCACACTTGCTAGGAGGTAGCCTTTAAATCGGCCGCGGTCGTTAGTATACGTCGGACCCGCGTGTCGCCACTGTCAGTGATTGCAGACCGAGCGCCGCCACACGGCAGGTCTAGAGAGACTTCCTAGCACTCGCCCCAGTTGTACAGCCGACTTTGCTAGCAATGGTTCACTGACAAATTACGCTCTCATTTGCCGAGACGATAGTTAGCATAGCCTTCAGCTACGTCATTTGCTACGACCTAGCAAGGCGCCATTATCATTTGTTATTTATCTTGGGATGCATGTACAGTCAGACCGATGTTCACCAATTATGGATTAAAGTTAAGTATTTCACCATCTGCGTCCGTTTTTCTAAGTTCTAATTTCCTTGTCATTTTCCAGACCTCACGCCAGCCTGCGTGAGCTTAACCCTCTACTGCCCACCGTGACTCTGAAGTCACGTCAAATTTTATCGTTATATTTCGCATTAGGATCGTTATTTCTTTCTTGACCAGTGTGACTTGAGTGTTACAATATGACTGCTTTATACACAAACAATGTAACTGCCCACTGTGACCTCAGAGTCACAGAACTATTTTTAAAAAATAATTTTTTTCAGAAACAAAAATTCACCTGATATGTGTTAAATACATTATTCTCTAACATTCTGTGCATATAAATATTTTTTTCTACAGGAAATAATAATTTGGGCAATAGAGGGTTAAACGCGTGCCTTTCGGCTTCCTCCAAACCCCGTGAATTGGCTCCTGCCAATTCACAACATAGCATACTACAAACGATGAATGTCTCTGATAGGCTCGGTAATGCGGACCGCTGACTAAGCGCGGCCGCAGAGTCATAGATACTGCTTCTGGTCTGATTGTGAGACTTACTGTTGGAGTAAGAGAGTAAGATCGCTCCCTAACTTGATTATGTCAAGCAGATATTATAACAGAAACTGGTTGGAAACACAACAATCACTGCTGGTGAAAAGTGTCGTGCGCGATAGTTCAGCTTCGGGTTAATGACTGCAAACGCAGGATGGCCAACATCTAATCTGGTATTCCTCCGATGCTAGATGTGTTGACAACAGAAATGAAATTTCAACGATTCTGTGAGGGAAAGACGATGGAGTAGGCTGTGTGAAGTCACCAATTGTTAGATTAATTTAGGTATGTCAATATTGTTGAACTTGGAAGCAGAATTCTTCATGAAAGCACGGGAAAGATGTTAAATAATTATGATTTTTTTGTTTTTGCCAGCGCGTTAGTATAGATGAGTTGGATGACAATTTGTAATTTTTGAGTAACCCTAGAATGTACGTAAACTGTTTTGACAAAAAGGCCAGTTAGATATTTCAATTTTTTAATGCTTCTAAGCTTTGTTAACAGAGCTATATGTAATTTGATGATTTGCATTTATACTGGTTTAATGAGGTTAAGTAATACTTGGTGTTTAAATCTCGCTGTTTGTGTAATCAGTTGTGAGTAATGTAACTTCAATTGTCAGATGTTTTTGAAAAGCCATACATAAGTTGCAATATAATTTTGCTAAAAAAACTCAAGTGTTAGTAATTCACCATAATCAGTACCGCCTTCCTGTCCAGGTCATATAATTTTTGAAGAAGTTGGGTTTTCTTAAAAGTTCTCGTTTATCAGCCAAAAGAATTTCATGAGCAATTCAAAGTATCACGGCCAGCATTGCACACTGCTAAGCCTGTAGCTAGCATATATATATATATATATATATATTATCAGAGACCAGAATATATCGCGTTCCACTGTCGCTGCTCTAGAGGTAAGACAATTTAATTTATTTGTTTTATGCGCAGGGACCAAAGTAATCATTTTTGAACAGGGCCAGATGATTCAGTGCTTAAGGGGCTCAATGTATTTTGCAGTGACTGTATTTCTTTATTGGTATTGGGAGTTGCATTGCCCAATCAGTTCGTGTAAAATTTTGCTAACAGTAGCACAGAGTAAGCACACCACTTGCACTTACAATATGTAACACGACAATTCGATTTCAGTACTCATTCCACAGATCAGACATTCATTCAACGTTATCGTAAAGTTTATTATTACATTTTTTTAAAGAACGTTACATTGTTTAAAGTTGTGCTTCTGTTTCTACATTAATCTAGATCGCTCCCTAATTTGAAAATGTCAAGTATATATTGTAACAGAAATTGGTTGGAAACATAACAATCACTGCTAGTGCTAAGTGTCGTACGCGATAGTTCAGTTTCGGGTTTATGACTGCTGGCCAACATCTAATCTGGAATTACTCCGAGGCTGGATGTGTTGACAACAGAAATGAAATTTCCGACAATTCTCTTCTTTGACAACAACTACAAAACAAATCCGCGACGCCCCAGGCGGTCAATCATAGCGAACCACGGCTCCGCAGCGGACGGTTGAATACCATTGCCGCAAGACTTTCCCTGAGGAGCCACTGCACACACAGCTCGTATAGCTGCTCGCGATGATGACAACCTGCCTAGGAAGACACGCTGAAGTACAGAGTTCGCGCGTGCCTGTGCGTGGTGTCGATTATCTGTACGTGATCTGAGCGAGCGTTTGTGGGTTATTTTTCTCTCTGTCCTTTGGACGCGTAAAATGAACTGTATTAACACCCATCTGTTCGATGTAATAATACCAGATTTTAGCATATAAGTTACGGAAGACAAGAATTACGACAGAAACTGTTGTAAGGTGGTACCCGCCTAAATGAGACCTATATAAAGCAATATAGTTGTAGCTGTGCATGTTACTCACATGTTTTCAGTGCTCAGCTCGGCAGTGTCGTGGTTCAAACCCAACTGCAAACTAACAAAAATATATTTTTATGCAATGTTTCCGAATCGCAGGTAACCGATTCGTGTTCGCGTACTCCACTGCCGCATTCTTAACGGCACTGAAGACGAATTAAATTTAAAATAATGTAAATATTTCAGAATGAGCTGACGCTTTCCTTTCTTTCGATTCACGGTAATAGCCGGCCGAAGTGGCCGTGCGGTTAAAGGCGCTGCAGTCTGGAACCGCAAGACCGCTACGGTCGCAGGTTCGAATCCTGCCTCGGGCATGGATGTTTGTGATGTCCTTAGGTTAGTTAGGTTTAAGTAGTTCTAAGTTCTAGGGGACTAATGACCTCAGCAGTTGAGTCCCATAGTGCTCAGAGCCATTTGAACCATTTTGATTCACGGTAATACCTACGAGGAGAACACGGCAACTGCCTTAACATGATTTTTTAGAAACTTTGTTCAGTGGGAGTGGGGACAAAATAAAGAAACACATGTCTCGGCTTATACGCAGATACTCGACCGTTTCTGAAAAAAACATCGGTCGAAGTTTTCAAGTTTTTGGATTTCGATTCCACCCGAAAGGGGCGGGCTGGCAGCAGCTTAGTACCCCGCTCTTCAGCCTACAGAATTTTTAAAACATAAGAAGATAAGAAACAATAAAAACAGGCGATAAAACGGTGACGAAAATGTAAAACGGCGAAAAATTGTGGAAAGTTAAAACATAAAACTAATGGTGGGGGATCGTAATAAAATACACAGGAAGCAGACAGGGAAAAAGTAGACAGACAATAAGTTTTGAAGGTATTTTACGCACTTTTCATACTGAAGTCAGTGGCAGTTCTACACCGCACGTTCGAAATGATCACGTAAGCGGTTCGTTCTCATGTTCCTGCACCTATTATCTTATATTTTCACCCGTGTCAGTTTTCGATATTACCTATAAATACGAGGGGCGGTAAATAAATAATGCAACACATTTTCTTTCTCAGCCAATTAAGGTTGAAAAATTGCGTCATTTGTTGTGGGACATCGTAGAATATTCCCACTACAGCCCCTATAGTTTCATGAAGTCTTGATAGGTGGCAGCGCTACGTGTAGCCTTCAAAATGGCGTCTGTATCGGAGGTGTGTTCCAAGCACAGTTCTGTCGTTGGATATCTTTTGGCGGAAAACCAAAGCATCGCCGAAACTCATAGGCGCTTGCAGAATGTTAAGGGAGGCCTGGCAGTGAACAAAAGCACAGTGAATCGTTGGGGGAGGCGTCTTTAACAATCGCAACAAGGTTGCGCATATCTGTCCGATCTCCCGCCTGCTAGCCGGCCGCACACTGCTGTGACGCATGCAGTTCTGGAACGTGCGGACAGACATCAGAGATGATCGACCGATCATAATCAAACACCTCGCTACACAACTGGACGCCTCTGTTGGTAGTCCTGATACACTCGACAAGAGCTCACAAAATTTCTCTGGACTGTTCTTCGTCATCCGCCCTACAGCCCAGATCTTCGCACCTTCCAATTTCCGTCTGTTAGGATAAAAGAAGGATGCACTCTATAGGAAGCAGTACGCTGATGACGAGGAGCTTATTGATGCAACAACACATTGGTTCCGACGTCAACCAGCAGTGGTACCACGCGTGCGTAGAGGCACTCTCCGTAAGGTGGCGTAAGGCTGTCGTATTGACGGAGATTACGTCGAAAAATAGGGTTTTGTAGGCAAAAGAACGGGGAGTATGTGGTGTGTCCTGAATAAAACCAACCTGCTTTCAGGAAACTTATTGAACGCTTGTCTCTCTTAACAGTCATCAGGCGCAGTTTCTCCGGTTCTTTAGCAGGTATTTGCAATTCCTTTCTTTCAGTGTGTAACTGGAGTCAGCCCAAACAAATACTGCTCGTCACATGTTTCGTGCATCGCCCAGTGTTAACGGCAAGCATCGGTTTGTTCCCGTTACGAATAAAATGATTTTCAAGCCTGAATTTTACATGGCCAGTCTGATAAATTTCAGTCAAGAACTTGAATAGTGTTTGCTTCACTTTTCAGCGTGATTTTCACAAGTTTTTCTACATCTGCATCCATTCTCTGTAGATCACTGTGAAGTGCTTGCCAGAGGGTACCAATTGAGGAGCTGGATGGACTATGGGCGTAAATCCGAAAAGTGCATTTCCGGCAAAAGTGAGTTGAAGATTTGCATGTTTATATCTTATTGAAAAGCAGTTATATTTCAATGATGTAATAATTCTGTCTTAAACCATACTTTTAACATACAGAATCATTCCTTACAACGGAAGATATTTCTTCCATTTTTGATGTATTATCCAAACTATGATGAATGGTTTGCGCCTTTTTTCCATCAAACCATGATACCTCTACAAAATATCGTGAAAATTGAGTTGAAAATTGCTTTTAGTATTTTATCATCCAGTTAAAATGTACATTAACAAAAAAATCTATGTTCATGGCCATTATAGTTTACGTTCCTGTTCAGGATCAGTAGCTTCTTCACTGTTTTCTCTGTCTAGAAGTTCTTATACCAGCCTTTTACCGTATCAAGAAGAAAGCGCAACAGGTCTTGAATGTCGTTCAACTCTGCTGCTGCTACAGTTGGTTTCTCTATTAATGATGAGCTGCTACAGTTGGTTTCTCTATTCATGATGAAAATGAAATATCTTCAGGGAGTCTTGTTGATTTCTTAATGAACGTAAAGGGTATAAGGACCTTTCAATATGATTTTGAAGCACCGATTGTGCCATCACTGACATAGTGCATCCTCACATATGACTACAACTGGAAAGGAAATTTCCCCTATGGCTTTGATGAGAAGCAGCCCATTAAACTTTTCTTCCAATCTTTAATAAGCTCACTTCCGTCAATGACTTGAAATGGCTCTGGTTTCTTCCTGCATTGTTTAAGGATTATGACATACTCTGCTTTTGAATGTACAGTTTCCTTCTTCTTCAACTTTTTTCCATAAATGCCAAAATTCCGGTCACACTACTTATTTTTGTCTGTAAAGTCATTTTCTGACTCATTACCATTCACTTCACTCATTATTTCACACAAGTTAACACGCAACGCAACTCAAACTCGATACAATAGCCTATACGCATTAAACAAGGTGACAACTGCCGTCATCCACTGCCTTCTTAAGATGATTGCTTAGCCTGCACCTAATATATCGAGCTGAAATTTTCGGGGTGGGTAATTCTAATATGGCGGTAACGATTTAGAACTTTGACGGAAAAAGGGCGTAAATCCAATTACGCCCATAGCCCATCACACTCCTCAATTATTAGGTCTCCTCCCCGTTCTATTCACTTATGGAAACTACTTCAAAGCCTCCATACGTGCTGCAGTTAATCTGATACTATTTTAGCGATCCCTACTGGAGCGATAAATAGGATATTATAGTATGAAGGGTGTTCAAAAAGTAATGCACTACATTTTATCTGAAAGCAGGTTCGTTTATCCAGGATTCCCCCTTCCTCTTCTTCTCTTAAGAGTACGAGCCGCCATCTTTTTTCTAGCTTGATTTTCCTCAAGGTTCATTTTCCGTGATCGCCTTGACTCTTCCATATCATTTCACCAGTTGCCTGGTGGGCGATCCCTATTCTTTCGCCGCGCGACCGCCACGGTCGCAGGTTCGAATCCTGCCTCGGGCATGGATGTGTGTGATCTCCTTAGGTTAGTTAGGTTTAAGTAGTTCTAAGTTCTAGGGGACTGATGACCTCAGATGTTAAGTCCCATAGTGCTCAGAGCCATTTGAACCTATTCTTTCGCTGGGCTGGGATTCACAGTAGTGTCCTATTTGGTATCCTATCTTCGCTCATCCTATTCATATGGCCAGACCGCATCAGACAGCGAGCTAAAATACCATGTAGTACGCTTCGGTTCTCGGATAGTTTTAGTGGACTTCGACAACGGAAACAAAAATGGACTTGCCATTTTGGTATCTGGATTGTATGGGGCATCCATAATAACAAGAAGTTCTAATGGGTATAAGACAGCACAACAGGAAGTAGCCATATTTCCTGAAACGAAAAAGAAAGGTTCTGATTGTGAATATTTTCTTGTGTTCTCGCATTATTTTAATGGAGTGGACAAAAGCAGCAGGGCGAGGAGTAGCCATCATTATAAACAAGCCGTGGGCAAAATTTGTAGCCTCGTGGGAAGCCAGAGCCCTGGACATAGTGATAGTGGGAGTGTATGCCCCTACTGAAGATTCGCCATTGAAGGCAAAAGAAGATTTTGAACAGATGTTGATAGAAACCATAGTAGCCGTCCCAAGTAACCATGAAATGGCACTGGCAGGACACTTTAATAGCAGGGTAGGAAAAGATAGTAATAGTAAGGCTATTGGGACGTGTAGGGAGGACGTTAGGAATGAGAATGGGAAAAGATTAGTGGATTTATTGGAGCGGTGTGAACTACGAGTAGAAAATGCATTCTTTGCTCACAAAGACATATATAAACTTACATGGTATGACCATACAAGAGGGCTGTTATTGATTATCTAATCTTGATGCAAAACGCTAGTTTAAAAATTTAGGTTGTCAGAGTTAAAAGAGAGGCAGTTTGTGGAAGTGACCATCATCTTGTAGAAGGTAAAATTTACACTTTCAAGAGTAATGGCGAACAGAAGAGGTCGCAGTATGGTGACTAGCCTGAGATCATAGGGTATAGTTTTAACAGTTTAAGGGAAGATAATACTAAGTACTTACACCAACAGGGACTGGAAAACTAATTGGAGAATGCAGAAGGAAAGGTAGAAGAGGTATATGAGCACATAAAGAAGGCCATAGATGAAGCAGTGAAAGAAGCACTTGTAGAGTGAGAGAATAAGATGAAATCAGCTTGGTGGGATTCAGAAATAGCCGAAATGATTGATAGCAAAAAAGAAGCGTTTTTGACGTTCCTGAATTTGAATGACAGTCCAAGGAGACATAGACATAGGACACTAAAGAGAGAAGTAAAGAGAGAAGCGTTAAAAAGGAAAAACAAGGCCTGGGAAGAAAAATGTGAATATGTAAAGAGGTTGACTGGTAGGGGCCGTAGAGCTGAGACGTGGAGAACAATCAGTCAGTGCTAGTGTCAACTAGTGAAAAGTTACATCATAATAATAGAAGTCATTGTCCGTGGGAAACATATTTAAAAGATTTATTCCAGGAAAATTGGCCAGAAATTTTTCATAAATTGGAGGTGATGATGCAACAGGAGTAACTACGGCTTTTAGATACAAAAGCTCTTTAACGGGTTGTGAGGAGCTGTGTGATGAAGAAACCCCTAGGATACGGATCAATACATCCACAGCTGGTGAAGTTCGGTCCACCGAAATTGTTGGAAAGGCTAAGGATGCTGTTTGAACGATTATGAAATGGAGAAGATGTTCCATCGGAATCGAAAACATGAAATATAAGACAGGTGCATAAGGAAGGATCACGTAATGATCCAAATAATTATAGGGGATTTGCAGTGATCCCCTTCGTTGGAGCCGGCCGGTGTGGGCGAGCGTTTCTAGGCGCTTCAGTCTGGAACCGCGCGACCACTACGGTCGCAGGTTCGAATTCTGCCTAGGGCATGGATGTGTGTGATGTCCTTAGGTTAGTTAGGTTTAAGTAGTTCTAAGTTCTAGGAGACTGATGACCTCAGATGTTAAGTCCCATAGTTCTCAGAGTAATTTGAACCTTCGTTGGAAGACTGTACTCGAAGGTACTGAAAGTTCTGGCAGAGAAAGAAACAAGTCACAAGTAGCAAGAAGAGCAGGTAGGATTCCGAGCTGAAAGATCGGTAATGGACAACACCTTCACAATGAAACTAAAACGTGAAAAAAGCACAGCGGTTTGACCGGAAACGAATATTACATTGATTGACCTGTACGAAGCATACGATAACGTGCCCCCCCCCCCCCCTCCCCCGCACCACCAACAAACTGTGGGAAAAGTTGAAAGAGAGTTAGCTCAAAGATTGCTAAAGGCTCTTACGAAATTACATGAAGGTCGCACAGCGAGAGTGAGGCTTGGGAACAGATGGACAAAAGAATTCGAGGTGAATAATGGTCTAATGAGCTGACACCGAGTCACTTTATACCGAATCTAGGAGCAGTCCTACACACTTGACGCCAGTTTACGGTAGTGCCAGTAGACGACAGCCTATATTTTGCAGATGATCAGATTGTACTAGCAGAATATAAACATAATTTGACTTATATGATTCGGGATTCCAATACACGATCTTATTCCCAGCCTTTGGGCTACAAACCCTATCTTTCAACACAATCTCCATCCAATGCGACAGCATTACGCCACTTTACTGGGAGAGCTTGTAAGCCAGCCTGGTACAACCCCATTGGCCGACGTCAGAGCTAATGTCTTACTGCATCAGTAACCTGCCCATCATCACGCACTGCTTCCCGCTGAATGCATCCTTCATTGGTCCAAACGGATAGAAGGCGGAATGTGCGAGATCAGAGCTGTAGGGTGAATGAGGAAGAACAGACCAACGAAGATTTGTGAGTTCCTGACTAATATGTCAACACTACCAACAGAGACGTCCGGTAAAGCAACGAGACGTTTGATTGTGATCCATCGATCACCTCTACATCTACATCTACATATGTACTCCGCTAGCCACCAAGCGGTGTGTGGTGGAGGGCACAATTCGCGCCAAAGTCATATTTACCCCCCTCTGATCCACTCGCGGATCGCACGAAGGAAAAACGACTGAACGCCTCAGTACGAGCTCTAATTTCCCTTATCTTTTAATGGTGATCATTGCGTGATTTGAAAGTTGGTGCTAATAATACACGCTCTACACCCTCGGCGAAGATCGAATTTCGGAATTTAGTGAGCAGCCCTTTCCGTTTAGCGCGTCGTCTATCTGCTAGTGTATCTCACTTCAAACTTTCTAAAGAGATTTGTAATGCCTTCGCGATGACTAAATGCACAAGTCACGAATCTTGCCGCTCTTCTTTGGTCATTTTCAATCTCTTGAATGAGACACAACTGGTAAGGGTCCCATACAGACGAACAATACTCTAAGACTGGACGAACTAACGTATTGTAAGCAGTTTCCTTTATTGAAGGACTGCGTCGCTTCAGGATTCTCCCAATAAATCGCATCTAGAGTTCGCCTTGCCGTTACTTGTGTAATTGATCATTCCATTCGAGATCATTTCGAATAGTCACACCCAGATACTTGACGGATGTTTCCGCTTCCAAAGGCCTGGCATTTATTTTGTACTCGTACATTAATGGAGATTTTTGCCTTGTTACTAATACTGTAAGATAACTGCCAGTCATTACACCACGCACTTATTTTCTGCAAATCCTCATTGATTTGTTCACAACTTTCCTGTGATACTACTTTCCTGTAGACTAAAGCATTATCAGCAAACAGTCTAATACCGCTGTTAACACCATCAACCAGATCGTTTATGTAAATCGTCAAAAGTAGCGGGCCTATTACACTGTCCTGGGCCACACCTGAAGTTACGCTTGTTTCTGTTGAAGTCAGCCCATTCAGGACAAGATACTGCTCTCTTTCTGTAAGAAAACTTTCTATCCAACCGCATATATCGTCGGATAGACCGTTAGCGCGCACTTTTTGGACCAAGCGACAGTGCGGAACTGAGTCAAAAGCCTTTCGAAAGTCGAGAAATATGGCATTAACCTGGGAGCCGGTATCTAGAGACTGTTGTATATCATGCACAAATAGGGTCAGCTGAGTCTCGCGTGACCGCTGGTTTCTGCAGATGAGCTTCTCAGAGTCTAGAAAGGTCATTATGTCTGAACACAAAATATGTTCCATGATTCTACAACAAATCGGTGTCAGTGAAATTGGCCGGTAATTGTGTGCATCCGATTTTCTACCCTGGCCGAGAAAGAAAGGTGTTGCATTACTTATTGAACGTTCCTCGTATATTCCTACATTCATCAATTGATTCTTGAAACTTTCACGGTATAGTTTACCTCTATCTTCAGTGTCGAGTAGTTCAGTTCTTTCAGCAACTCCCATGGGTCGAACGGACATTTGCCTCTTCGGCTGTCCCTCGTTGTGTTCATTCAGTATCTCCTCTATCACGTTCTCTATATTCTCGTCCTCAAATGGCGAAATATCTACTAGGCAAAACGACGTGGTACGTTGTTTTGTCTCTGTGTTGAGTTTTTATATCGATGATAAAAGTGTCCTCTCAAAATCTGAATAATTTAGACAAGAATTATGGCGCACAATGCTTATATTACTACGTTGAGTTACATTACAAATGGTTCAAATAGCTCTGAGCACTATGGGACTTAACTGCTGATGTCATCAGTCCCCTAGAACTTAGAACTACTTAAACCTAACCAACCTAAGGACAGCACACACATCCATGCCCGAGGCAGGATTCGAACCTGCGACCGTAGCGCTCGCACGGTTCCAGACTACAGCGCCTAGAACCGCTCGTCCACCCCGGCCAGCAGTTACATTACACTACCTATTATTTCCCTCTGGTGCGGCGTTAGACTGAATTACAACCTTGATATCCTACTTCCGTTGCGGATTGTGCAGTTGGGGATGAAGAAATGAAAAATTCTTGGAGATAACAATGCTTTCAGTTTAACTGATTATCACTATAATGCCATTTCATTATAGCAATTACTTTAAAATAGTGGATTGCAGATGACGCTTCTGTACTGTTGTTGTTGTTGTGGTCTTCAGTCCTGAGACTGGTTTGATGCAGCTCTCCATGCTACTCTATCCTGTGCAAGCTTCTTCATCTCCCAGTACCTACTGCAACCTACATCCTTCTGAATCTGCTTAGTGTATGCATCTCTTGGTCTCCCCCTACGATTTTTACCCTCCACGCTGCCCTCCAATACTAAATTGGTGATCCCTTGATGCCTCAGAACATGTCCTACCAACCGATCCCTTCTTCTGGTCAAGTTGTGCCACAAACTCCTCTTCTCCCCAATCCTATTCAGTACCTCCTCATTAGTTATGTGATCTACCCATCTAATCTTCAGCATTCTTCTGTAGCACCACATTTCGAAAGCTTCTATTCTCTTCTTGTCCAAACTATTTATCGTCCATGTTTCACTTCCATGCATGGCTACACTCCATACAAATACTTTCAGAAAAGACTTCCTGACACTTAAATCTATACTCGATGTTAACAAATTTCTCTTCTTCAGAAACGCTTTCCTTGCCATTGCCAGTCTACATTTTATATCCTCTCTACTTCGTCCATCATCAGTTATTTTGCTCCCCAAATAGCAAAACTCCTTTACTACTTTAAGTGTCTCATTTCCTAATCTAATACCTTCAACATCACCCGACTTAATTCGACTACATTCCATTATCCTCGTTTTGCTTTTGTTGATGTTCATCTTATACCCTCCTTTCAAGACACTGTCCATTCCGTTCAACTGCTCTTCCAAGTCCTTTGCTGTCTCTGACAGAATTACAATGTCATCGGCGAACCTCAAAGTTTTTATTTCTTCTCCATGAATTTTAATACCTACTCCGAATTTTTCTTTTGTTTCCTTTACTGCTTGCTCAATATACACATTGAATAACATCGGGGAGAGGCTACAACCCTGTCTTACTCCCTTCCCAACCACTGCTTCCCTTTCATGCCCCTCGACTCTTATAACCGCCATCTGGTTTCTGTACAAATTGTAAATAGCCTTTCGCTCCCTGTATTTTACCCCTGCCACCTTTAGAATTTGAAAGAGAGTATTCCAGTCAACATTGTCAAAAGCTTTCTCTAAGTCTACAAATGCTAGAAACGTAGGTTTGCCTTTCCTTAATCTTTCTTCTAAGATAAGTCGTAAGGTCAGTATTGCCTCATGTGTTCCAGTATTTCTACGGAATCCAAACTGATCTTCCCCGAGGTCGGCTTCTACTAGTTTTTCCATTCGTCTGTAAAGAATTCGTGTTAGTATTTTGCAGCTGTGACTTATTAAACTGATTGTCCGGTAATTCTCACATCTGTCAACACCTGCTTTCTTTGGAATTGGAATTATTATATTCTTCTTGAAGTCTGAGGGTATTTCGCCTGTTTCATACATCTTGCTTACCAGATGGTAGAGTTTCGTCAGGGCTGGCTCTCCCAAAGCCGTCAGTAGTTCCAATGGAATGTTGTCTACTCCGGGGGCCTTGTTTCGACTCAGGTCTTTCAGTGCTCTGTCAAATTCTTTACGCAGTATCGTATCTCCCATTTCATCTTCATCTACATCCTCTTCCATTTCCATAATATTGTCCTCAAGTACATCGCCCTTGTATAGACCCTCTATATACTCCTTCCACCTTTCTGCTTTCCCTTCTTTGCTTAGAACTGGGTTTCCATCTGAGCTCTTGATGTTCATACAAGTGGTTCTCTTATCTCCAAAGGTCTCTTTAATTTTCCTGTAGGCAGTATCTATCTTACCCCTAGTGAGATATGCCTCAACATCCTTACATTTGTCCTCTAGCCATCCCTGCTTAGCCATTTTGCACTTCCTGTCGATCTCATTTTTGAGACGTTTGTATTCCTTTTTGCCTGCTTCATTTACTGCATTTTTATATTTTCTCCTTTCATCAATTAAATTCAATATTTCTTCTGTTACCCAAGGATTTCTACTAGCCCTCGTCTTTTTACCTACTTGATCCTCTGCTGCCTTCACTACTTCATCCCTCAAAGCTACCCATTCTTCTTCTACTGTATTTCTTTCCCCCATTCCCGTCAATTGTTCCCTTATGCTCTCCCTGAAACTCTGTACAACCTCTGGTTCTTTCAGTTTATCCAGGTCCCATCTCCTTAAATTCCCACCTTTTTGCAGTTTCTTCAGTTTTAATCTACAGGTCATAACCAATAGATTGTGGTCAGAGTCCACATCTGCCCCTGGAAATGTCTTACAATTTAAAACCTGGTTCCTAAATCTCTGTCTTACCATTATATAATCTATCTGATACCTTTTAGTATCTCCAGGGTTCTTCCATGTATACAACCTTCTATCATGATTCTTAAACCAAGTATTAGCTATGATTAAGTTGTGCTCTGTGCAAAATTCTACCAGGCGGCTTCCTCTTTCATTTCTTAGCCCCAATCCATATTCACCTACTACGTTTCCTTCTCTCCCTTTCCCTACACTCGAATTCCAGTCACCCATGACTATTAAATTTTCGTCTCCCTTCACTATCTGAATAATTTCTTTTATTTCATCATACATTTCTTCAATTTCTTCGTCATCTGCAGAGCTAGTTGGCATATAAACTTGTACTACTGTAGTAGGTGTGGGCTTCGTATCTATCTTGGCCACAATAATGCGTTCACTAAGCTGTTTGTAGTAGCTTACCCGCGTTCCTATTTTCCTATTCATTATTAAACCTACTCCTGCATTACCCCTATTTGACTTTGTGTTTATAACCCTGTAATCACCTGACCAGAAGTCTTGTTCCTCCTGCCACCGAACTTCACTAATTCCCACTATATCTAACTTTAACCTATCCATTTCCCTTTTCAAATTTTCTAACCTACCTGCCCGATTAAGGGACCTGACATTCCACGCTCCGATCCGTAGAATGCCAGTTTTCTTTCTCCTGATAACGACATCCTCTTGAGTAGTCCCCGCCCGGAGATCCGAATGGGGGACTATTTTACCTCCGGAATATTTTACCCAAGAGGACGCCATCATCATTTAATCATACAGTAAAGCTGCATGCCCTCGGGAAAAATTACGGCCGTAGTTTCCCCTTGCTTTCAGCCGTTCGCAGTACCAGCACAGCAAGGCCGTTTTGGTTATTGTTACAAGGCCAGATCAGTCAATCATCCAGACTGTTGCCCTTGCAACTACTGAAAAGGCTGCTGCCCCTCTTCAGGAACCACACGTTTGTCTGGCCTCTCAACAGATACCCCTCCGTTGTGGTTGTACCTACGATACGGCTATCTGTATCGCTGAGGCACGCAAGCCTCCCCACCAACGGCAAGGTCCATGGTTCATGGGGGGGCTTCTGTACTATTTCACAAGAAATAGTTGGTCTACCATCATAGGAGATTTGCGAGGGTGGACATAAAATTTTAGTCTGATCATCTACGGATGACCAGTCTGTTCCAATGAAAAATCATTGTTGTTGTGGACATCTTTGTCGCTGTCATTGAAGTGAACGATCGCATCGGCCGCTTGCAACTATAAATATTCTTGTTTCGCTCAAAAGTGTTCGGCGTGTAAAATCGATTCGCCTGAGAAGACTGCTGTGCCTCGCTGCAGATGGAGCCGTGCGTAACTTGCTGCACCTTATCTTATCAAGTCTCAAGATATCTAGTACAGTGCATGCTTATCGCTTCTGTGTTGGAGTACCTAATACAGATTACTCCTCTACGGCGACGTCGCCAGCAACCCTAAACTAATCGTTTTCTATTAACTTCACACCCCAGCATCAAACAAAAGAAGCAAGAGTAACATAATGAAGCACAAATTCGTCACTGTTACGTCAACTACAATATTTTCTCTGCCAACGTGACCTCTTAATTAATATTTCATCCAATCTCTGACTTGAAAAATGAAAATTACTTTAATTAAAAGGCTTTTTAAGTGACAAAAGCTCAAAAGCAATAAGCTGACTGATGACTTTCAACCCAGTCTGAAAACTAATGAACCGAGGGACTTAAACAGTAACTCGTACTTGATCAATTGTTCTGTCACGTTATACTCCACAGTACGGAAGCAGTTTCATCTCTGTGCAAGCTACTGTCCTTTTTTTCATTTGTTATCTTTCTCTACCCAGGAAGGCAGTCAGGCGCTTGTGGCCTACCGGTAAAGTACATATCTGGAAACCAAACGATCGCGGCATCGAATCCCTGTCGGAGCACGGAGTATTTCAGTCTGCCTCTAACCTGGCGTTCACTGAATTACGTGAATATTCACCAATAACAAAATGCAATTCGGACAACACGTTAAGCTCGTTCTTCTGAGCAATCAGGTTGTGTGTGGATAATCAATTGTAAATAGTTGGAAGTGGATTTCGAGTGCCAACGAAAACTTCGCGAAACCTTAAGACTGAAACGATGGAATGGAACTATTTATAATTTATACTTTGTACATTACTTGAAAGTACAGAAGAGTGAGTTGTATTACATATTTCAGCATACAAGCAAAAATCACGCACTAAGCTACATGTTTTGAGATCTTCATAGCATAAGGGAGTAAGTTTTACACTGGTCCGTCTGTAGTGTAGTTTGTTAATTACACACATCAAAAAAAGTTTTGCATCACCCCGGTTCCCAGAATTCCTGAAGATAGACGTTGACTGTGGATATTGTATCACAGACGCAGTCCCTTTGATTGTTCAGAGATGTCACCAAACCCGCCCAAAGATACAACCATGCATGAGCAGCGCCTATTAGATGGAGGGGGTCCGACAGCCGATCAGTTCCAGTCATTCCACCAAGACGGAGGTACATGGCTCATGTTGTCTGTAGTTCAAACATACCTGGTCGGTCAATACCGCGGTACGATAGCGTCCGCATTGTTACTTTGGTACATGGCTCATGTTGTCTGTAGTTCAAACATACCTGGTCGGTCAATACCGCGGTTCGATAGCGTCCGCATTGTTACTTTGGTACATGGCTCATGTTGTCTGTAGTTCAAACATACCTGGTCGGTCAATACCGCGGTTCGTTAGCGTTCGCATTGTTACTTTGTGCCAGGAAGGCTCTCAACAAGGAAAGTGTCCAGGCGTCTCGGAGTGAACCAAAGCGATGTTGTTCGGAGATGGAGGAGATACAGAGAAACAGGAACTGTCGATGACATGGCTCGCTCAGGCCGCAAAAGGGCTACAACTGCAGTGGATGACCGCTACCTACGGCTTATGGCTCGGAGGAACACTGACAGCAACGCCACCTTGTTGAATAATGCTTTTCGTGCAGCCACAGGACGTCGTGTTACGACTCAAACTGTGCGCAATAGGCTGCAAGATGCGCAACTTCACTCCCGACGTCCATGGCGAGGCCCATCTTTGCAACCACGACACCATGCAACGCGGTACAGGAGGGCCCAACAACATGCCGATTGGATCGATAGTGCAACCATATCGGCAACATATTGGCGTGGCATTCGTCTTCATGGGCGAGAATTCGCGCCCCCATCGTGCACATCTTGTGAATGACTTCCTTCAGGATAACTACACCGCTCGACTAGAGTGGCTAGCATGTTCTCCAGACATGAACCCTATCGAACATGCCTGGGATAGATTGAAAAATGCTGTTTATTGACGACGTGACCCACCAACCACTCTGAGGGATCTACGCCGAATCGCCGTTGAGGAGTGGGACAATTTGGACCAACAGTGCCTTGATGAAGTTGCGGATACTATGCCACGACGAATACAGGCATGCATCAATGCAAGAGGACGTGCTGCTGGGTATTAGAAGTACCAGTGTGTACAGCAATATGGACCACCACCTCTGAAGGTCTCGCTGTATGGTGGTACAACATGCAACGTTTGGTTTTCATGAGCAATAAAAAAGGCGGACATGATGTTTATGTTGATCTCAATTCCAATTTTCTGTACAGGTTCCGGTGCTCTCAGAACCGAGGTGATGCAATCCTGTTTTTTGACGTGTGTAGTTCCACGTTACGACATAGCCTTTCTATTCAAGGATACCCGTGAGTCTGAGTATTAGGACGCGAGAGCTAGTGAACTCTGATCTAATAGTCACAAATACTTTTAAATCTTTCTTTCTCCAGAGCAGGCAACTCCCGGTTGAAGCAAAGTTCTGAGGTGCTGTTTAACTGCGTGTCACATATCCAGTCAAAATATCGGAAACAAATTGTTAAACACTTTGTATTGTGGCGAACGTAATGAACAAAAGTATTTATTTGTTTCAGAAAATGAATAATTTGGCTATTCCTGTGAGTGTTTTCCCGTATACCACAATACCTGCCACATTTTCCGTTTCGCGTTCGATGCCGTTGTCAAAAAGCCTGAGGGACATAATAATTTGACCTTTAAATAAAAACGCCTTCAGTCAGGTGTCTGTTTGTTATCGCCACCATATTTGATAGGATTTTTATTTAGAGATCAAATTATGATGCCACCCAGGCTTTCTTGACAATAGCCTCGAGTGGCCGGCTATATTTGACTTGCACTGAGACACTGTTTTGAAAACTTGACAATAACCTATTACTTAGCCACGACATTATTGCATTTGGTCTTTTCGGAAACGCTAGGTGACACTGCACTCAACATTCATAATTTAGCGCCAATGGTGTGTTGGAGCTAAATGCGGTTGTCATTCCTCAATACGCCTGTGCTTAATGTGTAACAGTCTGAAGTTTCATTGTTGTATGTCTTTTAGCAACTGTTAAGTGCCGTATTGAGTAGTTCGTTTTGTAGCACAGTTTGCGAATTTCGGGATGGCAGAGTTAGAGGAGCAACGCGCCTGCATTAAATGTTGCGTGCAACTCAAGGAAACCTTTACGGAGACACACTAAATGCTACAGCAAGCCTACGGTGATCAATAAAGCCGTAGTCGGTGTTACGAATGGTTCACACGGTTTAAAAATATCCGCACGGATTTTAAAGATGATCCTCGTTCAGGACGCTCTTCGACTATATGCTCACGCCAGGAACGTCAACGAAATTGTGCATGTCCATTGAAGAGTGCGAGGGATTTCAGAAGAATGTAACGCTTCAGTTGGATCATGTCATGAAATCCCGACACAGCATCTTGGAATGCATCGTGTTGCCGCCACGTTCGCCTCACGTTTCGTGAGTCAAGACCGGAAAGATCTTCGCCTCGCAGTCTGTAAAGAGCTTTCGGATCTACATCTACATATATACTCCGCTAGCCACCGAGCGGCGTGTGGCGGAGGGCACAATTCGCGCCCAAGTCATATTTCCCCCCTCTGTTCCACTCGCGTATCGCACCAGGGAAAAACGACTGTCTGAACGCCTCAGTACGAGCTCTTATTTCCCTTATCTTTGAATGATGATCATTATGCGATTTGAAAGTTGGGGGTAATAATATATGCTCTACATCCTCGGTGAAGATTGGATTTCGGAATTTAGTGAGCAGCCCCTTCTGTTTAGCACGTCGTCTGTCTGCAAGTGTGTCACACTTCAAGCTTTCTATGAGATTAGTAATGCTCTCGCGATGGTTAAATGAACCAGTCACGAATCTTGCCGCTCTTCTTTGCACTTTCTCAACCTCTTGAATCAGACCCAACTGGTAAGGATCCCATACAGACGAACAATACTCTAAGACTGGACGAACTAAAGTATTGTAAGCTATTTCCTTTGTTGAAGGACTGCATCACTTCAGGATTCTACCAATAAACCGCAATCTAGAGTTCGCCTTACCCGTTACTTGTGTAATCTGATCATTCCATTTGAGATCATTTCGAATAAAATGGTTCAAATGGCTCTGAGGTCATCAGCCCCCTAGAACTTAGAACTACGTAAACCTAACTAACGTAAGGACATCACACACATCCATGCCCGAGGCAGGATTCGAACCTGCGACAGTAGCGGTCGCGCGGTTCCAGGCTGAAGCGCCTAGAACCGCTCGGCCACACCAGCCGGCCATTTCGAATAGTCACACCCAGATACTTGATTGATGTTACCGCTTCCAAAGACTGATCATTTATTTTGTACTCATACATTAATGGGGATTTTCGCGTTGTTATACGCACTACGTTACACTTACTAACATTGAGAGATAACCGCCAGTCATTACACCACGCATTTATTTTCTACAAATCCTCATTGATTTGTTCACAACTTTCGTGTGAAGATGAACAAATGAGAATCATAACTGGTGATGAGACGTGTGCCTACGCTTATGATGCTGACAAGGGAACCTCCCCATCGCACCCCCCCCTCAGATTTAGTTATAAGTTGGCACAGTGGATAGGCCTTGAAAAACTGGACACAGATCAATTGAGAAAACAGGAAGAAGTTGTGTGGAACTGTGAAAAAATAAGCAAAATATACAAACTGAGTAGTCCATGGGCCACATAGGCAACATCATGGACAGTCTGAGCTCAGGAGCGCCGTGGTCCCGTGGTAGCGCGAGTAGCTGTGGAAAGAGAGGTCCTTCGTTCAAGTCTTCCCTCGAGTCATAATTTTACTTTCTTTATTTTTGCATAGTTATTATCTGTCCGTTCGTTTATTGACGTCTCTGTTCACTGTAATAAGTTTAGTGTCTGTGTTTTGCGACCGCACCGCAAAACCGTGCGAATAGTCTAAAAAATCAATTCTACAAAATATACTAAGACAAAATTCAACAAAATTATTCTTATTAAATAATCAAATAAACAAAAAATAAATACAATAAATTTAATAATCAAGATATCCCGACGAAAGGACGTGCCTCTCCAATGGGAACCGAAAACATTTGATCGCAAGGTCATAGGTCAACCGATTCCTCCACAGGAAAACACATCTGATATATTCTATACGACACTGGTGACGGCATGTGCGTCACATGACAGGAATATGTTGTCGACCCACCTAACTTGTACGCTTGGCGAATGGGTAAAAAGATTCTTCTACCTTGCCAGATTTAGGTTTTCTTGTGGATGTGATAATCACTCCCAAAAAAGTGGTGAAAACGTAAGAGTTTGTCACATAAACTGAAAATAAAAAATTAGACTTGTCACTCGATGGAAGATTTGAACCAAGGACCTTTCGTTCCGCAGCTGCTCACGTTACCACGAGACCACGGCGCTGCTGCATTCCCATTGTCCTTGATGTTGCCTATCTTCCCATGACCTACTCAGTTTGTATATTTTGCTTATTTTTTCACAGTTCCACACAACTTCTTCCTGTTTTCTCAATTGATCTGTATTCAGTTTTTCAAGGCCTATCCACTGTGCCAACTTATAACTAAATCTGAGGGGGGTGTGATGGGGAGGTTCCCTTGTGAGAACCAAGCTTCAGTCTCCACAATGGCTCGGGAAAGGTTCTCCAAGACCAGAACAAGCTCGTCACGTTCGGACAAATGTCAAAGCCGTGATGATAGTTTTATTTGACTTTGAAGGATTAGTTCATCATGAATTCGTGCCACAGGGACAAACACTAACTCGATGGTACTATCGGGACGTGTTGCGATGCCTGCTGGAAAATGCGAGAAGCTATCGGCCTGAAATGTGGCGAGACAATTCATGGCTGTTGCATCACGAAAAAAAAAAAAAAAGTTCAAATGTGTGTGAAATCTTATGGGACTTTCCTGCTAAGGTCATCAGTCCCTATGCTTACACACTACTCAACCTAAATTATCCTAAGGACAAACACATACACACCCATGCCCGAGGGAGGACTCTAACCTCCGCCGGGACCAGCCGCACAGTCCACGACTGCAGCGCCCGAGACCGCTCGGCTAATCCCGCGCGGCGGTTGGTGCGTGACTATTGTACAAAAAAAGAAATCACTGTGCTGCCTCATCCTCTGTTCTCTGCAGACTTGGCCCCTGTGGACTTTTTTTATTTCCATACTTGAAAACCCCGTTGAAAGGACGAAGATTTGCAACCATAGACAAGATGAAAGAAAATTCGCAGAGGGCGTTTCGCGCGATCCGGCAAGGGGCGTACGAAGACTGATTCCAGAAGTGGAAATGGCGTTGGGGCGGTGTATCAACTGTGGAGGAAAGTATTTCGAAGGAAACCATGCATAGTATGTAAAAAGGTTAGCGTAGAAAAATTTTGTGAACAAAGTTCTGGTATTTTCTGAACAGACCTCGTATAGCATCAACCCTGTTACACGCTGGCTCACAATAATCGGACCGAATGGCCCTTGCTCCCAGATGCAACAATATTGTCGTAAGCGCCAAAACTGTAATCTCGCATGAAAAAAGAAAGACAACAGCGAGAAGATTATGTCTTTCAAAAAATTCATAAAAATGGGGTTCACATAAAAAATTGAAACGGCGAAAATTTATGAAACAAAACTAATTACAGACGCAATGTACAAACACAGAGTTCTAAGATCACATAAGAGGAATGAATGATGCCAAACAGAGAAAACGTATCTTCAACGTCTTTGATGCGAAACCGCCAACGAGAATACCCTGGTATATGACAGTCAAAAAATATCTAGACGAAATGGACGTTTTACCAGAAGACAGATGAAAGCGAAACATTTTCGTAAGATATTTTAACTTTCCATCATACTGTAACGCGGCATGCACTCGTGCGAGATACGGAATAAATTTGCCTCTAAATGTAAAAATAACATTCAGTCTACTGCCGCTTCACTAGTGTTGTTGCGGATACAGGTTTTACTGTAAACGCTACTGCAAGCTGAAGTCTAGGAAAATATACTTCATACCCATGCAATAAAAAGAAAATTAAGATCATTTTTGCAATCAGATGCAAATTTATTTTCTAGCTCAATCTTCAGAAGAGCTACAGAGACATTTGGCATTTTCAGAGACGAGAAACGGACGACTTGTGCCAAACGATCTAATGTCGATCGTGGTAGACAAAGCGAATTGAGGAAAAAGATCTGACTTAAACAAAACAAAAAAGAGAACCACTATCATGTTGCTCGTTAGCTTATCGTGGATTTTAGCCGGTCGATTAACGAAGTAAATAAATAAAAATATGAGTTTACTAATTGGTCGCAACGTAACGTTTAACATTTGTCGCCGTGAATCGCCGTCTCCACATTAAAGTACGTGGAAAAGGGGAGAGGGGAGACACCTGTAGGCGAAGTGATGGCGGAATGAAGGAATGGTAGAGGCAACCAACAGATCAGTATGTAAGGCAGATTGATGATGACGAGGGATGCAGGAGTTATGCTGAAATAATCGACAAGAGAAACTTGCCGGAGCCGGAAATGGCATGCTACACGATACCAACCTTAGGAGTGGTGCGTGAAAGAAGAAAATATCAAAAACCTTTGAACGGACGTGTAACTAGCCTCACAGGAAAGACGCTACGAAGGTCCCTGCTTCCGTTCTAAGGTCTCAGTCATTCAAAGTAGATGTGTTACACCGCGAATGCTTTCCGTAATGCGAATGTGTTCAATCATGACGTACTCAAAATGAGTAAGTAACGAGAAAAATGTAAAAGTCACTAGTAATAAAGCACTAGACAATAAAACAAGATAGTAACTTACAGATAAAATATTTGAGCCTAGTAGAGATACAGCCTGGAAAGACTGACGTAAACAAAAGCAGCCGGCCGTTGTGGCCGAGCTGTTCCAGGCGCTTCAGTCTGGAATCGCGCGACCGCTACGGTCACATGTTCGAATCCTGCCTCGGGCATAGATGTGTGTGATGTCCTTAGCTTAGTTAGGTTTAAGTAGTTCAAAGTTCTAGGGGACTGATGACCTCAGATGTTAAGTCCCATAGTGCTCAGAGCCATTTGAACCATTTAAACAAAAGCGAATGGAAAGTAATGAGTAGTGGATATAAGAAATTTCTCTAAATATTTTATAGATCTCGTAGATGAAAAAAAAATTAAGAACAAATTCTTGACAAAAATCGGTATTGTTAATGAATAGCAAAAACAGAACGTGAAACAAACCGAACAGGTAATATGCTCAGAGAAATGACAGGATTCTATGACAGTAAGACATAAATAGCCGAAACGAGATAACGCTGAAAATAAACCCATGTTCAATATAGTCTGTAATAAACATGGAAGAACTGGGAAATACTTTTAAGAACAGTGTGGACCAGATAACGATTATTCATCTGGAGAACTCAGAACTGGCGTAATTACATCTTCTTTGCTAATCTGTTCGGTTGTCAAAATTAGATGTGAGCTTAAAAATTCAAGTAAACTTCCGTTCGAATGATGCATCGCACATGATTTACAACCGTTTAAAGCAATCAAGGTAGATTAAAAATTTTCGAACTTGTGCGGTCGCGAACCAGGGACCTTAGGTTCAACATTAAAACGATTTAACTCGCGCGGCTACCGCGATTCTCAGTCAATGTGTCTAGTTCAGTAGTATACAACTAGTATTATTCGTTTTACTGTTGTAGGTAGTTATTTTATGATTACGCTCATACCTGGGGTGAATTCCTTTAACATACATGCGTAAAAAAAAAAGAAAATTAAATATTCTCTTCGCTTGCATAGAGCCACATTGTTCACCGAAATTGTACTTAGAAACTAGCTACATGTTTCACGCATGTTATTACAAATTCGAGTAAAATCAGTGTCAGAGCTTGAGAAACAGTGTCAACAAAGCAGACGGACTGTGACAGAAAAGATAAAAATACCGCTCAGAGTTGGATTGATATTCCGCACAACCGTGGATGTCACCACGCTCAGAAGAATAACGCAACCAGCATCATAGCGGAGAGCTACGGGGACAATGGCGGCCTGGCGCCTTTACTTAAGTAGTTCAGTGTGTAGATATGCCATAAATGATAACATAGGATGAAACATTTTTCACATATGCGCTGCTTTCGCGTGTCATTTGCTTGCTCAGTTTAAACTATTCATTCAAATACAGACTTATACTCACAACAGTAATGACAGAAACGATGTATTTAAAACCCGGCCCGGCACACTTATAATCTGCTAGGAAATTTTATTTTTCTGTTTCTTTCAGCAGATTCATTCTTTAGACTTTATTTTCCAACTGTGTTTCTAAAGCTTTTTTTAAGTCCAGTATTTGATATTTACTTTCAGTAACATGCATCGCAAAAACCTGTATATGTAGGTTAGGTATGAATGAATTTCTGGGATACATTAATATTTGATATAGGGGAAAAGAGCGAATGGCGAGAACCTAAGCAAAGATACGCAATAATAATACGGACTTGAGAAGACATTTGTGGGTATCTTTTTAACAGCAGCATGTATGACATTACGGTAGAGGAAGAGTACCCAACACTCTAAGGCAGCCAACGCTTGGTCAGACGCTAAAAGACATCTTTTAATTAATTAACCTGTCAATGAAAAATATTTTAAAGTGTGAATTCATTGTTTTTCCTTTTGAAAACCATTCTACAATTTTGTCCACTTTAGTTTTTCCAACGACACAACCCGAAGCTAATTACGATCTCGACCATAGTGAAATAGACTTCGTAATGTGACAATGGTCGAGCATAGACTGTTCAAGTTCGAAGTAACGTTGGCTGTGAAGGTCTTTGCGGATGGTGCGTCAACTTTACTCTTAGCGCCATTACGTGTATTAGATTTGTTGACGATGAAAGCAAGGAAGTAGTGGCAGTGCTGGCTTAAGAAAAAGAATCATGCATCCAAGATGTTCAAAGTTCAGCAAATTGATGGTGTGAAAAGACAAAAGGAGAGAAACCATGCTAAGGAAGCGGGAACTAAATTCCTATTAAACAGAATAAGATAATATTTCATTGGTGACAGCAGCCACAAGTGACTAATGAGATAATGGAGTTAATAAAGAAACGACGAAAAACCAAAAATCTGAGTAGCAACGGTACTGTCATACAGAAATAAAATTATCTGTAAGTTAAGTATTTCATCTAGATACCGTCTTTTGCAACTAACAAAACACTTTTCATCTATTCATACTAGGCGTCATAAGTGGTCTTCATTTTTATGTTCTTTACACGTATTCTCAGGCTCTTCTGTCGGAAATAAATGCACATAACATAGATTTGCAACTGATAGCATGTCACAATTATGCATATCGCTACAATAACCTTCCCTGATGGGCACTGCCAGTGGCCCTGGTCGCTTGCTGGGTCGAAGCTGCTAAAGCCTACAGAAGATCCAATGAGCACGCGAAACAATAGAAAAATGAAATCCGTTGAAGGAAATATAAGCGAATCACGTTTCGTTACAAACAAAATAAACATTAAGACTTAATTTTTCTTATCTACTTGGAAAAGATAATTGAAGCAGCAACGGAGGAAGAATGGTTGCAAATATTAATAATATTAACTGAAAGATTGAAGGAAAAGATATGATGGATAGATGTTTCGAGATGGGTAGAAAACTGAAACTGGTCACGGACACAGGCTAATAGACAATCACATATGGAATCATAGAAGCACAGTGATCAAAGATGAAAAGGGTAACAGGGTAATGAAAGCAAAAAGATAAATGAGGTGGGAAGAATGAAACAATAATAGGGGAAACTCTATGGCTGCCAAGAAGAAATTTGACCAACAGAAAATAAGGACATAGTTCAGGAAGATGACGGAGGAAATTCAAGCTTATTTTTGAATTTCAACAAACTGTCCACGAATTCGGCTAGAACAAATGTTCAGGTACTGATTAAATGCCTGACTCATTTCGAACATAATGAGAGCTTTTTTTCGTTAATCATTTTACAGGCGTGTGCACCACTGAGAAGGTTTAATTACAAAAGGGCTTCCAGCAGGGTTAAAAAATTTGAGTAATAAGCCCGAAGTATTCAAATCAAAGTTGAAAGGTTTCCTTCCGGCACTCTCCTGTTCTACAATGGTGTTCCCAGTAGCATTTGGGAACTTTTCTCTATGTGCTCGTCTTTCGTATACGCTCCTGTTCGTGTTTTATTTCTTCTATTGATACAGTTCACAACTAGTATTTAAAATACACACTGACTGGTGTTATGTCGAAGTAGTTCTGGATCGTATGATTACACGGAGCTTGATAAATAAATATCTAAACAATATTAACGCAGACTCAACGATAGTCTTGTTTCTCAAGAGCTGCCAGTAAAGGAGACTGCTGTTAATTCCACAATATTTCTCACAGTTTTGTCTCTAGCCAAGCGTGTACTAGAAGCTTAATATATTGTATTATTTGATTTTTAAATGATACCATTCACTGTTTGTGTGTTGCAGTATTTTCTGAAAATACTTCAGAGAAGTAACGTTTTTCCATATGCAAAAAAATTTTTCAAATTCCAACATGGCCATCTATCTAAGAATAAATATTCTGTTGAAATTCAAAACTATTGCAATCATGAAAATGTTGTGATTATCCTATTCAGTAGCCTGTTACATTATTACCCCACTATCCACCAATAATCGGTAAGTGATATGAAATTAATTAGAAATATTAACTAAAGAAGAGAAGTTAAATACATTCTGAAACAGAAGCTAATGGAAACTAATAAAATTTCCGCTTTCAAACGGGTGAAATTGATAAGACATTAAAGAAACTTAGTTCATTTGCAAATATGACATGTTCCATGGTAGGAGATGTACAGCTACAATGTAGAACATACTGAAAGGCCGGCGAAGTGTGGCTTAACTGTCCAGACGTTACATAACTAGTTTTAAAAGTACATACAGTTTTATTAACCATAAACTTCTGTAACTGAAGAATTGACAATATCCTCCAAATAGCTTTAATGTACTACGTATACAGCAGTTAAGTGTGTAAAACACAAATTGTTTACGAACGCTTTATAAAACATGACCTCATGTCTCACAACGATAAGAACAGTACGTAATGCCGGAAACTGCTTATGGCGGTGCGTATTCCTTCACGTCATTCTAAAATCAGTCACTAGATTGAAACACCAATCAGGAGACATCGTGTGTTCCTAGGTAGACTATCCTCCAGGTACGATACCGGTATGTTGAGACTGACAATGAGTCAAAAGCTTTCTCAATCTTTGTGAGTCCCATACAGAGCGGTAATTCACACTTCTCTCTCATTTCCTCCATGTCTTGCTGATAGCCCGTTATGCTGTCCCAAGTCTAAAATCAGCCTGCTGCTTCGCCTGAGAAAAATCTAATTTTTTTTTCTACGTAGCTCGTAATAGTTGGTAACGTTTGTGTACAAGAGGAGTCAGGAGGAATGGTATGTGCTTTGAAGGGTGATAGAATTAGTGGTTCCGGAAAAAAAATTACAAATGCAGGTACGCAGGTCATAATAAATGAAACATTAGTGTCTAATGTTTTTGCCGGCCGCGGTGGTCTAGCGGTTCTGGCGCTGCAGTCCGGAACCGCGGAACTGCTACGGTCGCAGGTTCGAATCCTGCCTCTGGCATGGGTGTGTGTGATGTCCTTAGGTTAGTTAGGTTTAAGTAGTTCTAAGTTCTAGGGGACTTATGACCTAAGATGTTGAGTCCCATAGTGCTCAGAGCCATTTGAACCATCTAATGTTTTGTTTAACTGTGTACATTTCTTCACAAAAGATGTTCAAAACGTCCACCATCAACAGCAATGTAGTGGACTGACAAGGCAGCCAGTCCACAGAGACGGGTAGCCGAGAGGGCACACGTACACACACGCCGACTGGCGCGAAGTCTGGAACAGGATACGTGATGAATGTGATAAAGAAAAGAACGTAGCTACTAGAACACTTAACTTTTATAGCGTCCTTTGGTATACAGCATTCTTGATGATACAAGTGAGACTCAGTAGATACATGAAGTTACTTATGGCGCCTTGCTAGGTCGTAGCCATTAACTTAGCTGAAGGCTATTCTATCTGCTTGGCAAATGAGCGAAAGGCTTCGTCAGTGTAGTCGCTAGCAAAGTCGTCGTACAACTGGGGCGAGTGCTAGTACGTCTCTCGAGACCTGCCGTGTGGTGGCGCTCGATCTGCGATCCTGACAGTAGCGACACGCGGGTCCGACATGTACTAATGGACCGCGGCCGATTTAAGCTACCACCTAGCAAGTGTGGTATCTGGCGGTGACACCACATGCAATGCATTTTTCATCTCTTGTAGACCGCTCCTGTTTCTGAGCTCGTTGTACGGTCCTTTGTTTGAGCATATGCACGTAAAATACGAGGAGAAGTTTCAGCTCTGTGACACTGCGCTTGTAGATTTCGCGCTTAAGCCAACCCCACAGACAGTAATCTAATGAAGTAAGATTGGGTTACCTCGGTGGACAAGAAATGACTCCACGGCGATCGATCCAACGCCCAGGTGAGGTACTTCAGTGAGGTACTGTGTCACTATCCGTATGGAGTGAGCAGGAGCTCCGTCATGCTGGATGTACAGTCGACGTCGTGTTGGCAAAGATATATCCTTCAAGTATTTTGGTAACACATTTTGAAGGAAATCAAGGTACCATATTCCATTACGACCGTTATCTAAAACGAATGAACCGATGAGCTGGTCATCAGTAATACCGTACCACACGTTCACTGAGAAACGTCGTTGAAAATTTGTTTCCTTATTAGGGTGCAGATTTTTATGTGCCCACAGGTGACAGTTGCTCGTGTTGTTGATGCCATAGCGGGTGATCTTCAAACATCTGTATGTCTGATACTATTAATAAAACGGCATTATTGAAGTTGTCACCCCTTGAAGCATGTACGTATCTTTCTGACTCATCCTGTGTTATTGACAAGGAGCTGATTGGTCCAATGTTTTTTATCTGACTTTTTCCTCCTTTTTTAATAAGCAGATTAATTACAGTCGTGTTTCAGCTTTCGGGGAATAGTTCTCATCTGCAGACTTTCTGGTAATATCTATCGCAAGTTCATTTTGTACTGCTTTGCCTTCAATTTTAACCGTTTGATGTTTATTAATATTGGCAGAGATGTACTGCACCAAATTACAAAACCGTTTGACATCATTTCACGTCTTATAACTTAATTTCAGGAGAAGCTATGGCCTAATAAGTCTAGTTTTAATTTAATTCTATAACAGCAGCTTTTGTTCTCTGCTGCGTTCAAAAATTCTGTTGTGAACTACAACGTAGGGCAGTTATTCAGGAGCAAATCTCAATTTTGTGTCCAGTTTGTTTTATGAGTTTGCTGAGTTCTACACAATGGCCGTGGCGCTGCGAGCCGGGGCGTGTTATTACAGCAAAGGGAGCCAATATATTTCCCTGCCGACACCCGTCCGTATAACTGCCCGGCTGCAACGAGTTTCCATTCATGGTAACGAGCGAAACGAACTGCTGCGCCAAAATATATATTTCAGGGACTCCTACTGACGGGTTAGAACCAACAGCTGCGTAAGTCCGTTTCTTTTGACTTACGTCTCTAATGTACAACATAACCCAGCCAGTTTCATCCGTAAAAAAATGTAGTAGCTATACAACACAGAGTTATTTACCAGCCGAGATGTGCAAATGTTTGCATCAGCAACTATATACATACTCCGCAAGCCACTGTTTTGTGCGTGACGGAAGTTACCCTGTTTCACTACAAGTCATTTCCTTTCTTGTTCCACTCGTAAAATCAGCGAGGGAAAAGCGACTGTTTATATACCTCCGCCCGAGCCCCAATCTCTCTAATCTTATCTTCGTGTTCCTTACGTGAAACGTACGTTGGCGGCAGTAAAATCGCTCTGCAGTCAGTCTCAAATGCCGGTCCTCTAAATTTTCTAAATAGTGTTACTCAAAAAGAACGTCGCCATCCGTCCATTGATTCCCATTTGAGTTCCCCAAGAATCTCCGTAGTACTTGCCTGTTGTCCGAACCTACCGCTGACAAATCTAGCAGCCCGCCTCTACAGTGCTTCGATGTCTTCCTTTAATCCGACCTGATGTGGATCCCAAACACTCGAACAGTACTCAACAATGGGTCCACTATTGCCCTATATTCGGTCTTCTTTACAGATGAACCACACTTTTATAAAATTCTCCCAGTAAACGAAATTCGATCATTCGCCTTCCCTACTACAGTCTTTATATGCTCACTGTATTTCATATTGCTTTGCAACGTTATGTCCAGATATTTAATGGACGTGACTGTATCAAACAGCACACTAATACTGCTGTATTCTAACATTATGGGTTTGACAGAATGAGATTTTCACTCTGCAGTAGACGAGGTACTGGCAGAATTGAAGTTGTGAGGAGGGGTCGTGAGCCGTGCGTGGTGCCGGTTCAGTAGCTCAACGTGTTCGGTCAGAGAGTTGGATAGCCTCTGTAATATAAAACTGCGTGGAAGGATCAACAAATTAACTTTAACAGATGTCACGTGACGTCCGCAACGACCGAACACAACGATCAACAACGGAAGAAATGCAAAAAAAAAAAAAAAAAATCCTACAGCACTTGCCCGCGAAAGGCAAAGTACCGCGTTCTAGTCTCGGTCCGGCACACAGTTTTAATCTGCCAGAAAGTTTCATTATGGGTTTGTTTCTCCTATTCGTCTGCATTAACTTACATTTTCCTATAAGTAGAACTAGTTGCAATTTAACACACCAACTAGAAATTTGTCTAAGTCAACTTGTATCCTTCTACAGTCACACAACGACTGCACCTTCCCATACAGTTAGTTAGTTAGTTAGTTATGATGTGGAACGTGTCAAGTGAATAAGAAATACACAATTTAATCAAGACCTTTTTTTTAAAAAAAAAAAGTTTAACATTTTTATTACCTACCCTATTCCCATAAACGGCACAAAATGCATATATTATACCTATAGAAAACATCATCAGCAAACAGCCACAGACTGCTGCTTACGATGTCCGCCAGGTCATTTATGTATATTCAGGGTGACAATTATTGATCGCATTCGGGAAGCCGACGGTTCAATCCCGCCTCCGGCCATCCTGATTTAGATTTTCCGTGATTTCCCTAAATCGCTCCATGCAAAGGCCCGGATGGTCCATTTCAAAGGGCACGGCCGACTTCCTTCCCCGTCCTTCCCTAATCCGATGAGACCGATGACCTCGCCCTCTGGTCTCCTTCCTCAAAAACAACCAACCAACAACAATTATTGAACTATATGACAAAAACGTAAATTCGTTACAAACTACGGCGTCACACCCTTGATTCAACATGTTGACGTCACTACAGATATTAGGACTTAGGTTGTGACATGTTCGATATGCCTGCCATCATTGGCGATGATGTGGTGCAAACGAATACAAACGAATAGCGAAATTCTGCATGACCCGCTGGAATGTCAGAAAAGCGATGCTGTTGATGACCTCCTCAATGACTGTTTTCAGCTGAGCAGTGGTTTTGGGGTTATTGCTGTACATCGTGTCTTTAATACAGCTCCACAAAAAGGAGTCGCATGTGTCCAGATCCGGAGAATATGGCGGCCGATTGATGCCCATGCCAGTGGTCTCTGGGTACCCCAAAGTGCTCCTCCAGGACATCAAACACTCTCCTGCTTCGATGGGGTACAGCACCGTCTTGCATGAACCACACCTTGTCGAAATCGGGATCACATTGGCTAATGGAGATAATATCATCTTCCAAAACGTTCGAGTACCATTCAGTAGTCACCGTGCCATCAAAGAATTTCGCTCCGATTATTCTGTGACTGGTCATTGCACACCACGCAGTCACTGTTTAGGGTGAAGAGACTCGATTACCAAATGTGCATTCTCAGTCCCCCAAAAGAGCCAATCTTGGTTAGTGACGAACCCATCCAATTTAAAGTGGGCTTCATCGCTAAACCAAACCGTATGGCGCATACTAATTCCCATCATGCTACGAGGCCAACCGTACAGTTTGAACGTCCAAATGCCAACCTTTCAGAAGTTATGAAGATTTTATTTCGCATAGTTCAATAATTGTCACCCTATAGAAAATAACTGCGGTCCTATCAGACTTCGCTGGGGCACTCAGGACGATAGTCTTGTCTCAGTTAGCGGCTTATAGTCGAGAAATATTTATTAAGGTCGAAAGAATCGTGGTAAAAAACGTAAATTTAGTAATTTGTTTTTGGATAGGATCTGCTTTGAGCAAACAAAAGTTTTCTTCTTTTTACCCAGACATTTATCTTTGAAGTTATAGCAACATCCGTGGTTTTCTTTTATTTTATTTCTATTAAATAACAGGACAATTTCCATGATTTGTCTACTGTTCAAGGCGGATCCCGTCTAAAATTTATTTATAAGCAGACATGGACATAAGAATGAGCTTCAACCTCAAAATGAGTCTTAGTACGCGTAATTCACTTTGTGTTTGATATTTTGCTATCTGGCTGATCGCCACAGTAGGAGCCTCGTAGATTAAGATACTGAAAGGATGTCCAGTGGAAAGTATGATACTATTCTCATCATTAAGGGAGATGAAAATTACATTGTGGTGGGGGACTGAAATTCAGTTGTAGGAAAAGGAAGAGATGTAACAATGGTAGAAGAACATCGACTGGGGTAAAGGAAGGAAAAGGAAAGAGTCCTGGTAGAGTTTCGCACACAGCACAGTTTTATCATTCCGGATACTTCGTTTAAGCGTCATGAAAGAAGGTTCTGTACGTGGTTGAGAGCTCGAGGCACCAAAAGGTATGAGACTGTACCTACAAGCTTCGCAGATCAGTTATCGGGAAAAAATACAGGGAATCAAGATTTATTTACGGCTTGTAAAGAAACCAGAGTGTAGCTCTAAAAAGTGGAAGGACATGAAAGGAAGGCAGTAGTTAAGAATGGGGTGCGACAGGATTGTAGCGACATCTCATGTTATTCAATATGTACATTGAGGAAGTAGCCTAGTAAAGGAAACCAAAGTGAAATGCGGTTAAGGAATTAAAGAACAGGAGCAGGAAAAAGACTTTATGGTTTGTCGATGACATTGTAATTCTTTCAGAGACGGAAGAACAGCTGAGCGGAATTGATAGTGTCTTGAAGAGAGGCCATAAGAGGAATATCAAGACATGTGTGAGAATGTAGTCCAAATAAATCAGGCGACGCTGAGCGAACTGAACTAAGGAAGTTGTATCGTGTTGCTGTTTGGGCGGCAAAATAACTGATAACGGCTGAAACAGAGAGGATATAAGAAGCACGTGTCATGCGCCCGCGTTTAATTTCGCGTAATTCCCGCGGATTTGGAATCACTCTGGCCGCAAGAGCGCATGGAGCGTTGTCACCGGTAGAGGGCAGGTCGGAAGGAGAAGGTAGTTAAGAGCTGCAGGGAGAGAGTGACACGGACGGCGAAGGGCGCAAGTGAGATAGCGTGTTGTGGCCAAGCGCCTGCCTTAGCCCATTGGCGAGATTGGTGCCTTTGCTCATTGCGGGTTTGGCAGGGCCGAATGTTGGTAGGAGCCGTGAACATGGCTAGTTAGAAGCTACTTCGGCAGGACGACAGTATTCGGCTTGTCCTTTGCTATTGAAGTTGCAAGCAGTTTGTGTCCATTGTGATGCCGCGTTGGAGTCCGGTGTGATCTTTGCAAGTACTGCACAAGGTGGCGTTTGCTGGATTATTCCAATGGGTTTCCCACTACGAGTAATCTTCGTTACGTCCTTCTCTCGGCGCTATCTAAGCAAACGTTTGTCAATGGGCGCTGGATTTTACGATAAATCACACTGGGCATCCGATTAGTCTGATGTCGCCTGTTGGCTATTTTGACTCCATACCCTGGTTGCCCTTATTATATACGTAAATGTGTTCTTTATGAAGGTTTTGTTTGGTACTACACTGATGCTCATACAGGGTGTTTCAAAAATGACCGGTATATTTGAAACGGCAATAAAAACTAAACGAGCAGCGATAGAAATACACCGTTTGTTGCAATATGCTTGGGACAACAGTACATTTTCAGGCGGACAAACTTTCGAAATTACAGTAGTTACAATTTTCAACAACAGATGGCGCTGCAAGTGATGTGAAAGATATAGAAGACAACGCAGTCTGTGGGTGCGCCATTCTGTACGTCGTCTTTCTGCTGTAAGCGTGTGCTGTTCACAACGTGCAAGTGTGCTGTAGACAACATGGTTTATTCCTTAGAACAGAGGATTTTTCTGGTGTTGGAATTCCACCGCCTAGAACACAGTGTTGTTGCAACAAGACGAAGTTTTCAACGGAGGTTTAATGTAACCAAAGGACCGAAAAGCGATACAATAAAGGATCTGTTTGAAAAATTTCAACGGACTGGGAACGTGACGGATGAACGTGCTGGAAAGGTAGGGCGACCGCGTACGGCAACCACAGAGGGCAACGCGCAGCTAGTGCAGCAGGTGATCCAACAGCGGCCTCGGGTTTCCGTTCGCAGTGTTGCGCCAACGTCCACGTATCGTCTCATGCGCCAGAGTTTACACCTCTATCCATACAAAATTCAAACGCGGCAACCCCTCAGCGCCGCTACCATTGCTGCACGAGAGACATTCGCTAACGATATAGTGCACAGGATTGATGACGGCGATATGCATGTGGGCAGCATTTGGTTTACTGACGAAGCTTATTTTTACCTGGACGGCTTCGTCAATAAACAGAACTGGCGCATATGGGGAACCGAAAAGCCCCATGTTGCAGTCCCATCGTCCCTGCATCCTCAAAAAGTACTGGTCTGGGCCGCCATGTCTTCCAAAGGAAACATTGGCCCATTTTTCAGATCCGAAACGATTACTGCATCACGCTATCTGGACATTCTTCGTGAATTTGTGGCGGTACAAACTGCCTTAGACGACACTGCGAACACCTCGTGGTTTATGCAAGATGGGGCCCGGCCACATCGCACGGCCGACGTCTTTAATTTCCTGAATGAATATTTCGATGATCGTGTGATTGCTTTGGGCTATCCGAAACATACAGGAGGCGGCGTGGATTGGCCTCCCTATTCGCCAGACATGAACCCCTATGACTTCTTTCTGTGGGGACACTTGAAAGACCAGGTGTACCGCCAGAATCCAGAAACAATTGAACAGCTGAAGCAGTACATCTCATCTGCATGTGAAGCCTTTCCGCCAGACACGTTGTCAAAGGTTTCGGGTAATTTCATTCAGAGACTACGCCATATTATTGCTACGCATGGTGGATATGTGGAAAATATCGTACTATAGAGTTTCCCAGACCGCAGCGCCATCTGTTGTTGAAAATTGTAACTACTGTAATTTCGAAAGTTTGTCTGCCTGAAAATGTACTGTTGTCCCAAGCATATTGCAACAAACGGTGTATTTCTATCGCTGCTCGTTTAGTTTTTATTGCCGTTTCAAATATACCGGTCATTTTTGAAACACCCTATAAATTAAGGATAATGCTGATACATGGTGAAACAACGCTCTGGTGGGCGGTTTGCGGGTTTGAATCACCTCGGGGTATGACCATGCGGTGCATCTGATCTGCGGTCGTCGCACGGTGGCGCTGGTAGCAGTCCACATACGCAGAGGTGTGTTGGTGTATGTCCGAATACGGTGCAGCAAGTAAGTGTGCAGACGTTTTCAGACGTGCTAATGGTGACTGTGTGCTGAAAATGGCTCAAAGCACGCATATTGATGACGTTATGAGGGGCAGAATACTAGGGCGACTGGAGGCTGGTCAAACACAGCAGGTCGTAGCACGGGCCCTCAGTGTGCCACTAAGTGTGACCTCACGATTATGGCAACAATTCCAGCAGACAGGAAACGTGTCCAGGCGCTACAGTACGGGACGTCCACAGTGTACAACATCACAAGAAGACCAATATCTCACCATCACTGCCCGCAGACGCCACGGAGTACGGCAGGTAGCCTTGCTCGGGACCTTACTGCAGCCACTGGAACAGTTGTCTACAGACGACTGAACAGACATGGTTCATTCGCCTGGAGACCTGCAAGGTGCATTCCACTGACCCCTGGTCACAGGAGAACCCGTAAAGACTGGTGTCAAGAACACAGTACATAGTCATTGGAACAGTGGTTTCAGATTATGTTCACAGACGTGTCCAGGTATAGCCTGAACAGTGATTCTCGCTGGGTTTTCATCTGGGGCGAACCAGGAATCAGATATCAACCCCTTAATGTCCTTGAGGGGGACCTGTATGGAGGTCGTGGTTTCATGGTGTGAGATGGGATTATGAGTGGTGCACTTACACCCTTGCATGTCTTTGACAAAGGAATTGTAACAGGTCAGGTGTATTGGGACGTAATTTTGCACCAGTATGTCCCACCTTCCCCTGATGGATGATAACGCACGGCCCCACCGAGCTGCCATCGTGGAGGAGTACCTTGAAACAGAAGATATCAGGCGAATGGAGTGGCCTGCCTGTTCTACAGACCTAAACCCCATCGAGCACGTCTGGGATGCTTTCGCTCGACGTATCGCCGCACGTCTTCAAACCCCTAGGACACTTCGGGAGCTCCGACAGGCACTGGTGCTAGTATGGGAGGCTATACCCCAGCAGCTGCTCTACCACCTGATCCAGAGTATGCTAACTTGTTGTGCGGCCTGTGTGCGTGTGCATGGTGATCATATCCCATATTGATGTTTGGGTATATGCGCATAAAACAGTGGCGTTTTGTAGTCCATTTCTTTCGAGACGGATTTCTCAACTTATCACCAATACCGTGGACTTACAGATCTGTGTCGTGTGTCTTCCCTATGTGCCTATGCTATCAGCGCCAGTTTTGTGTAGTGCCACGTTGTGTGGCACCACATTTTGCAATTATCCGTAATTTATGAGCATGAGTGTACTTGAGTCCAGCCGGCCGTTGTGGCCGAGCAGCTCTAGACGCTTCAGTTCGGACCCGCACTGCTGCTATGCTCGCAGGTTCGAATCCTGCCTCGGGCATGGATGTGTGTGCTGTCCTTAGGTTAGTTAGGTTTAAGTAGTTCTAAGTCTAGGGGACTGATGACCACAGATGTTAAGTCCCATAGTGCTTAGAGCCATTTGAACCATTTTTACTACTTTAGTCCAGTGCTGTCAATGTGTGTGGGCTTGTGGCTGTCACTAATCCAAACTGATTTTAGAATCTAAGGGTATAGAATGCAGATGTAATTCTTCTGATTTACGAATTGTACTTTATAGTCAGTGAAAATTCTTGAAACTAGCTATCTTATTTCTGAGGCATTGCTATAGTTACCTGTCGGCCAGTATCACGAGCTTGAGCTTTTTACTAAATTGAAACTTCTAACCTCCCCACATAATTTTTTCTCATTTAATGTAACCTCAAAACAGAAAAATTCCTAAACCTCTCAACAGTAAAAATTATAATTATGTCGTTCACATTCAGTGTAACATCCCAATAAAAAAATAAATTCAGTAACCTGGTATTAATACAATGTAACTAACCTCTCAATTAAATTGTCGCTCACTTATGACTTTTCAATAATTCACTGTGAATTTAACCTGGTAAATTTTGGACGACAGCAGTGTTGCGTCATGGCCCTGAAAGATCATTCTGAATAAAAAAGGAAAAATTCTTACCTCAATGAAGTCGCCGGATAACGCATATATATCTGCTCTTACAATAAATTTTTCTGGCGCAGCCCTGTGCAATGCTGGCCGATAGATCTGTCATTTATGAAAGGAAGCAACTGATTTTTTTTCTTTTGCAACAATCGGGATGATCATGGATGGGAGAAATTAGTAAATTCTTTAAATTGAAATGTATGGTTGTTAAAAGTTACTTTTTATGAGGAAGATTATTATTACGAGATTTTTTAAAACATTTACATGGGACTTGAGATAACATTACTACATATGCGCGAGGCTGCTTTTTACCTTATACAATAATCCTCAGGCTCCGGCATCGCTGCACCGCGACCGGGCCAGCCAACACGATACACCATACCAGACCAGAGCAGACTCCAGACTAACAACAACTTACTGCTACAGCTACACAGTTCCTACTGCGGTCAACACTGCTCTCTGGTCAGAGACCTTGCATATCGCAGGCAGCGCATGAGCAATACATCGAAATTACATCTGCTCGGACCTCTTACAAACTTCCTGGCAGATTAAAACTGTGTGCCGGACCGAGACACGAACTCAGGACCTTTGCCTTTCGCGGGCAAGTGCTCTACCAACTGAGCTACCCAAGCACGACTCACACCCCGTCCTCACAGCTTTACTTCTGCCAGCATCTCGTCTCCTACCTTCCAAACTTTACAGAAGCTTCTAGAACACTTGCCCGCGAAAGGCAAAGGTCCCGAGTCCGAGTCTCGGTCCGGCACACAGTTTTAATCTGCCAGGAAGTTTCATATCAGCACACACTCCGCTGCAGAGTGAAAATCTCATTCTTTTTACTAAATTGTTTGTATATAAGCAAAAAAACCTAAATAAGAATTTCTGCATTTGTAGTATGTTAATTTTTATTAAATAATCATCGAGTTGTCTCTGTGTTATAGAATAGCTGATTGTATCTTTTGGTTAACTGTGATCTTGCTAAAGATGCCTGAGTACCGTCACTGAAATTTTTAATGAAGGTTTCTAGTACTGTGGTAGCGGCATCCTCCGTTCTATGTTAGTAGAGAAAGAGAATTATTGCTACTGGTGTCGCCTCTACCATCTTCCCTATCATCATAAATGGCGTTTTGATAATTACTGGCAATAGCCGACCGTTGATATTTGTGACCTAATCATTTGATCATATGTTTGCTGTTTGTATTGTAAATGTATGTTGTTTACTTCATGTAATATTCTTTACTAAAAGGAAATGATTTTATATTGTTGTCCTTTTGAGATGTTTTCTATAAGTTGGTTACTGAATTTTAATCTTTTCAGTTAATGTTATTCTTGGATGTTGGCTTTTAAAAATAAATTCATTAGTGTTTTTAGAAACATTAAATAATTCTTGATGGCTCAGTACCTTACCGCGCAACACCAGCTCCCTACCGCATTTCAAAGCACACTTAACAATAGCGAGAAAAGCGCTTCTGAAAAGCCGAAATATTTTAATATCTAATATAAATTTGTGATCGAAATTCTTTTCCGAAAGTTTTTGTCTGGAATGTAGCCATGTGCGGTAGCGAACCGTGTACAATAGCGCAGACAAGAAGACGATAGAAACTTCTGATATCTAGTGCGACAGAGAATTCTGAAAATTAGATGTAGATCTGACAACCAGTGAAGAGATATTGAATCGCATTTGGGAGAGAAGAACTTTAGTTCTAAATTGGTTGAAAGAAGGGATTGGTTGATAAGACACAATGTGAGGCATCGAGGAATAATCAATTTTCCAATGGATAGAAGTGTAGAGGTCAAAGATGCAAATGGAGACCAGGGCTTCACTATAATAGGCAGCTGCTTGAAGACTGCTGTCGTTGTGAAGAGATGAAGAGCCTTGTACAGGATAGACTAGCATGGAGAGCGACATCAAATCAGTTTTTGGACTCAAGATGACAACAATAATACTCAAATGCCTCATACAGATGAAGATTGTTTGCTGTAACAGTTGCAAGAAGAAATCTACTGTCTGTGTGACTTAAATTTGGCAAGTATTGAAGCTCCTGTGAAGGAAAAACATTTTGCAAGTATCACCCATTTGATGCAATAAAGGTGAGCAAGCTATCAGAAAAAGTGCACTTGTTGCCTACGAAATGTGGCGAATGAGAAAATAGTATTACCCAAGAAAATAGTAATGTGAATGGGGCAAATGTGTATTGTACTTAGCTTCAGTCGACCTGCGTTCCAAACTACGTACCATGTTCTGCAAGTCCACACTTAGTTCTGGACCTATCATTTGGCTAACCTGATTTTAATCCGAAGAAGTTTCCTGTGTGGCACAGTACTCAATTGAACGGTTGAGCCGGCCACACTGATCACATGAAATAAATGGTAGGAAATGCAGACGCAAAGCTGAGATACATTCGAAGAATGTCGAAGCGGCCGGAGTGGCCGAGCGGTTCTACGCGCTAAGTCTGGAACCGCGCGACCACTACGGTCGCAGGTTGGAATCCTGCCTCGGGCATGGATGTGTGTGATGTCCTTAAGTAGTTCTAAGTTCTAGTGGACTGATGACCTTAGAAGTTAAGTCCCATAGTGCTCAGAGCCATTTGAACCACAATTCATATTATGCTTAAGGTTTTCCAAACACAGTTTTGAAATGTTTTCTTAGTGTGTATAAGGTATGAAGTCAACAAAAGCAGAACCAGTCACACGCTCATCTTTCCCATTTTTTAATAAACAGTGAGGTAAGGCCCACGTCCACGAGCTATTTTTTGTGGTCATCGATTCTTCCTATTATCTAAGTTTGGAAGCTGACTCATATTAATTTCATTTACTACTTATACACACGGCAAGGTAGGAGTAGGCAAAATGCAACAGGGAATAACAATATTAATGTGCTAATAGTAAACTGCAGGAGCGTCTATAGAAAGGTCCCAGAACTGCTCTCATTAATAAACGGTCACAATGCCCATATAGTACTAGGGACAGAAAGTTGGCTGAAACCAGACGTAAACAGTAATGAAATCCTAAACTCAGATTGGAATGTATACCGCAGAGACAGTTAAACAGAGAATCGACTCGTCGCGATAACATATTAGACCTTCTGGTGACAAACAGACCCCAACTATTTGAAACAGTTAACGCACAACAGGGAATCAGCGATCATAAATCTGTTACTGCATCGATGATTTCAGCGGTAAATAGAAATATTAAAAAAGGTAGGAAGATTTTTCTGTTTCGCAAAAGTGACAAAAAGCAGATTACAGAGTACCTGACGGCTCAACATAAAAGTTTTGTCTCAAGTACAGATAGTGTTGAGGATCAGTGGACAAAGTTCAAAACCATCGTACAATATGCGTTAGATGATTATGTGCCAAGCAAGATCGTAAGAGATGGAAAATAGCCACCTTGGTACAACAACCGAGTTAGAAAACCGCCGCGGAAGCAAAGGGAACTTCACAGCAAACATAAACATAGCCAAAGCCTTGCAGACAAACAAAAATTACGCGAAGCGAAATGTAGTGTGAGGCGTTCAATGAATTCGAAAGTAAAGTTCTATGTACTGACTTTGCAGAGAATCCTAAGAAATTTTGGTCTTATGTCAAACCGGTAGGTGGATCAAAACAAAATGTCCAGACACTCTGTGACCAAAATGGTACTGAAACAGAGGATGACAGACTAAAGGCCGAAATACTAAATGTCTTTTTCCAAAGCTGTTTCACAGAGGAAGACTGCACTGTAGTTCCTTCTCTAGATTGTCGCACAGATGACAAAATGGTAGATATCGAAGTAGACGACAAAGGGATAGAGAAACAATTAAAATCGCTCAAAAGAGGAAAGGCCGCTGGACCTGATGGGATACCAGTTCGATTTTACACAGAGTACGTGAAGGAACTTGCCCCCCTTCTTGCAGCGGTGTACCGTAGGTCTCTAGAAGAGCGTAGCGTTCCAACGGATTGGAAAAGGGCACAGGTCATCCCCGTTTTCAAGAAGGGATGTCGAACAGATGTGCAGAACTATAGACCTATATCTCTAACGTCGATCAGTTGTAGAATTTTGGAACACGTATTATGTTCGAGTATAATGACTTTTCTGGAGACTAGAAATCTACTCTGTAGGAATCAGCATGGGTTTCGAAAAAGACAGTCGTGTGAAACCCAGCTCGCGCTATTCGTCCACGAGACTCAGAGGGCCATAGACACGGGTTCACAGGTAGATGTCGTGTTTCTTGACTTCCGCAAGGCGTTCGGTACAGTTCCCCACAGTCGTTTAATGAACAAAGTAAGAGCATATGGACTATCAGACCAATTGTGTGATTGGATTGAAGAGTTCCTAGATAACAGAACGCAGCATGTCATTCTCAATGGAGAGAAGTCTTCCGAAGTAAGAGTGATTTCAGGTGTGCCGCAGGGGAGTGTCATAGGACCGCTGCTATTCACAATATACATAAATGACCTTGTGGATGACATCGGAAGTTCACTGAGGCTTTTTGCAGATGATGCTGTGGTGTGTCGAGAGGTTGTAACAATGGAAAATTGTACGGAAATGCAGGAGGATCTGCAAAAAAAAATGGGTCTGAGAACTATGGGACTTAACATCTATGGTCATCAGTCCCCTAGAACTTAGAACTACTTAAACCTAACTAACCTAAGGACACCACACAACACCCAGTCATCACGAGGCAGAGAAAATCCCTAACCCTGCCGGGAATCGAACCCGGGAACCGGGGCGCGGGAAGCGAGAACGCTACCGCACGACCACAAGCTGCGGACGTGGATCTGCAGCGAATTGACGCATGGTGCAGGGAATGGCAATTGAATCGCAATGTAGACAAGTGTAGTGTGCTGCGAATACATAGAAAGATAGATCCCTTATCATTTAGCTACAATATAGCAGGTCAGCAACTGGAATCAGTTAATTCCATAAATTATCTGGGAGTACGCATTAGGAGTGATTTAAAATGGAATGATCATGTAAAGTTGATTGTTGGTAAAGCAGATGCCAGACTGAGATTCATTGGAAGATTCCTAAGGAAATGCAATCCGAAAACAAAGGAAGTAGGTTACAGTACGCTTGTTCGCCCACTGTTTAAATACTGCTCAGCAGTGTGGGATCCGTACCAGATAGGGTTGATAGAAGAGATAGAGAAGATCCAACGGAGAGCAGCGAACTGGCGGAGTATGGATGTAGATGTAGATTTGAATGTTTCATTTGCAATCAGTTAAAAACGAACTGGTTACGGGTAAACAAAGTATATCGAATTTTTTATTTTTTATTTTCAGGAAGTTGTTCTACTTTCAACCCCAGCAAAACTGAATGTCTTTACCCTTACAACATTGCTGAATAAGTTAGTCTAAAACAGTTATCGTCTTTCTAACGTTCATTAATAACTCCCGGAAGAAAGGAAACTGCGGACACATGGCTTACCCACAGCCTGGAGGACTTTTTCCAGAAAAAATCCAGGCTGTGGCTAAGCCAGGTAATTTTACTGAGAATACAATCCCCCAGGCTGTGGCTAAGCCACGATCCCGCAGTATCTTTTCTTCCGGGAGTGTCAGTACCCCGAGTTACGCAGGCGGATTTCTGTGAAGCTAGGAGACGGTGTGGCTGTAAATACTAGTTGCTGATTCTTCCACTAGTGTCACCTGGAATTGCATAAACAATATAAAAACCTAATGTGAGATTGGTTTCTTTTGTTTTAATCTCTGGGTACAGTAGTATCCCGAAATATGCACTGACTCACAAGTGGAACGTTATGTGCTACCCATATTACACAAATACAAAAGAAATCACGGGGAAGAGAATAAAATATACCTTGCCCATTTTTTTCATTGGTCACAATAATTCTTCAGTCAATTCAACAGAAATATTTGTAAAGACAGTGCCGAACGACGGTCCTAAAAATATTCTTGTTTATGAACCATCACGTACTGCCTACATTAAGCATTATAAGAATTCTACATAGTCAAGTTGCACCTATTTTCCAGAGCTCAAAATACATCGAAATTTACCAAATCACTCATGTGACTGGATGTTGTCAAGTAAACTAAAGTAATTGTCAACAATAGTATAATCGTTTAGAAATGATTTATTCCGTTTAAAAATATTTATTCCCGAAATATTATGTTCAAATTATCAGCGACGGAATGGTAGGCAGTAGAGCTTACGTAGCTGTATTCTGAACTGCCAGAGGGACATTTAAACATGCCTCTTCAATTTTGTCAATGGTCAGATTTCTCTCAAATTAATTTTAAAATAACAGACAACTCGTTTTAAAGGCCCACAAACATCATATTCATTAATGATGGTTTATTAAGCCAGTGCGAACATTAGGGCCGGGATTGGACTGGGGAGGCGGGAGGGGCTGTGAGACCGACCACAGCCTTGTTAACGCAATCACGGCATTCGCCTGGAGTGATTTACAAGAACGTCAAAAAATGTATGATGCACGCAGAGGAATTTAAATCATTTTTCTTCACAACATAATGCGGAGTTTTATTGGTACGAATATAACAAGTACACTATATCTGTATCGAATACATCTTGCTGAAAACTTTGCGTGGGTCATATGGTTATTACACCTAAAAATTAAATTGAGCATAAACGCCAGATCTGTTAATACACTTCTGTAAATAATTTGGCAGTAATCCCTCAATTTTTCCTCAGGAAATCTAGGGGAACTGTGCTTTTGTCATCATGGTGTTTGTCCTCGACATCTCCAATATATCGTGTATGGTACTTCTTCTCTTCCATGAATATCATGTTCGACGCTTCTTATAAACGTGTCCCTCGATGCCCCATATTATTGCTCTTTAGCTTCTAATGATTTCTTCTGTAAGTATTCATTATAGGCTTTCTTTTTACCGTTTAGCCGGCCGGTATGGCCGAGCGGTTCTAGACGCTTCAGTCTGGAACCGCGCGACCGCTACGGTCGCAGGTTCGAATCCTGTCTCGGGCATGGATGTGTGTGAAGTCCTTAGGTTAGTTAGGTTTAAGTATTTCTAAGTTCTAGGGGACTGATGACCTGAGCTGTTAAGTCCCATAGTGCTCAGAGCCGTTTTTTTAACTCTTCGTTCCAAATTTTTAACTTCATTTTCAATTGGTTCTACGTTTTTCACCTGGTGCTTCACTTGCTATCTGTTTTATAGGCTTTTTAATGTTAAATCATTCTTCCTCTATGTCTTCACTATCTGGTTTATCACTGAGTGCTTATGTAAGTTGGTTCCGATATAGGTTTCTTAAGCTCGCTTCTTGCAACATTTGGGCCTTAAATCTTGGCCTTCCTATTGTACAATAACGAAATGGCTGATAATGTCAACAATAACATCACACTTTTTGCAGATGATGCTGTTAACTATAATGAAGCGATATTTGAAGAAAAGGCTGCACAAATGTCCACTCAGATCTTGATAAGCTTTCAAAGTGGTGGAATGCCTGGTAAAGCGCTTTAAATGTTCATAAATGTAAAAATTTGCGCTTCACAAAAAGTGAAAACGTAGAGTCTACAGTATCAATGAACGACATATGAAATCTGTCACCTTGGTGTAACAGTATGTAGAGATGTGGGAGGGAATGATCACATAAGCTCAACTGCAGATGAAGCAAGTGTTAATACTTTGGCTCGTTTGTGGGATACTGTGATAATTCAAAGAGTCTGTAAACAAGATTGCTAAGAAACTACACGTGAGACACATCCTTGATTATTACCCAAGTATGTGGGACAAATAAGAAATAGGACTAATAGAGGAAGAGCATTGAGTATGGTTGTTGTTGTTGTTGTTGTTGTGGACTTCAGTCCTGAGACTGGTTTGATGCTGCTCTCCATGCTACTCTATCCTGTGCAAACTTCTTCATCTCCCAGTACCTACTGCAACCTATATCCTCCTGAATCTGCTTAGTGTATTCATCTCTTGCTCTCCCTCTATGATTTTTACCCTCCACGCTGCCCTCCTGTACTAAATTGGTGATCCCTTGATGCCTCAGAACATGTCCTACCAACCGATCCCTTCTTCTTGTCAAGTTGTGCCACAAACTCCTCTTCTCCCCAATCCTATTCAGTACCTCCTCTTTTAGCTATGTGATCTACCCATCTATTCTTCAGCATTCTTCTGTAGCACCACATTTAGAAAGCTTCTATTCTCTTCTTGTACAAACTATTTATCGTCCATGTTTCACTTTAATACATGGCTACACTACATAGAAATACTTTCAGAAACGACTTCCTGACACTTAAATCTATACTCGATGTTAACAAATTTCTCTTCTTCAGAAACGATTTCCTTGTCATTGCCATTTTACATTTTATATCCTCTCTACTTCGACCATCATCAGTTATTTTGCTCCCCAAATAGCAAAACACCTTTACTACTTTAAGTGTCTCATTTCCTAATCTAATTCTCTCAGCATCACCTGACTTAATTGACCACATTCCATTATCCTCGTTTTGCTTTTGTTGATGTTCATCTTATATCCTTCTTTCAAGACACTTTCCATTCCGTTCAACTGCTCTTCCAAGTCTTTTGCTGTCTCTGACAGAATCACAATGTAATCGGCGAACCTCAAAGTTTTTATTTCTTCTCCATGGATTTTAATACCTACTCCGAATTTTTCTTTTGTTTCCTTTACTGCTTGCTCAATGTAGAGATCGAATAACATCGGGGAGAGGCTACAACCCTGTCTCACTCCCTTCCCAACCACTGCTTCCCTTTCATGTCCTTCGACTCTTATTATTGCCATCTGGTTTCTGTACAAATTGTAAATAACCTTTCGCTCCCTGTGTTTTACCCCTGACGCCTTCAGAATTTGAAAGAGAGTATTCCAGTCAGCATTGCCAAAAGCTTTCTCTAAGTCTACAAATGCTAGAAACGTATGGTTACAGGTCTGTTTGACCCGATGTCTAAAAATCTGAGCAAGCAGACGCCCGAATATCCGGCGAAGACCTTCTTACAAAGTTTCAAAAACCAGTATTGTGTGGGGTCATTTTTCCCACGCTCGAAATGCGAACTGAATGGGAAGAAACGTAAACGCAAATATAAACTCCGTCCACAGGGCCCGGAGTGCCAATCGACACCGACCGAGCCCCGTGTCATCCTCCGCTTGTGGTGTCATTGATTGTGGTTTAAAGAGTAGTGGTGTCAGCACGTTTGCCAGTCATTGTCAGGTTTCGTAACCCGGAGTCGCTGGTACTCGGTCAAGTAGCTCCTCAGCTGGCGCCACGAGGCTGACTTCATCCTTCTCCCAAGGAAGTTGAAAGGTGGCTACACTGAGTCACAGCGCCAGAGATTGCGCCAAAGAGTATTATTCAGCCACCTCCAGTGGCAGTAGTAGTTCAGAAGTTACCGTGGGCAGTAGTAGTTCAGAGGATGTCGATAGCTGTACAAGTTGAAGCCATGTCGTGTGCAGTTGTTCTAATGGGCTAGACAGCAGATGTCGTTCGATTGGGGATGTTGTAATGATCAGAGTGTATTTTTAGTCAATATATATGAAGGTAACAAAAATTCTTTATTTCAAATTTCCTAAATAACAATGCCTCTTGGTCACAGATTCAGTCAACAAAGCATCTGGCTTGCGTTCATGTATTAGACTGTAATTCTGGTTTCTATGTGCAATTATAGTATTTGTAGTTTTTTTTTAAATTACTTCATTGTAAATGGTGTTTAAAATATCCTGTCGTATTGAGGAAGAACCATGCCAGATGTGTACGTTGAATCACACTTCCACACACAGAACAGTTACACTTGTGCTTTGTTGTTTCGTAGCTTTTATAGTTGCTGGGGACTTAATTAATTAATTGTGTTAACGCAAGTTTCCTTTCATTCTTTGTTGTTATTCTCTGCAGTCAGATTGCGTACTAATACTACTCAGGGCCAACCGGTTACGAGACTTCGTAACCGGACATACAGCTAATAAAATTATTTTCATTAAAAAAATAATTAAGCCCCCATGCACGTGGCGACCGCTGCTTCGGATCGTCCCTTGGAATTCCTTTGATAGTAAAATAGTAGACAGTAATATTGTTGAAGTAATTTGTAGTTTAGTAATTGTAGTCTATATTGCGTGTGTAGATTTGGTAATGAACATTTGTAGTTGTCTTGTCTTTCTTCTAATGGTATTTTTGCAGAAATTAATTTTTGATGTATTGTGTACGGGTTTGACAATTTTGTGCAATTATGAAGATTTCAATTGTTCGTTAATCGTGTTTGTCGGGAAGCATTTCGTGTGAATGGTATTGTCGGTGATAAAGTGTCATATTGTGTGTAATTTTCGTATAGTAACTAGTTTTGTATGTTTTGTAAATGATTACGCGATCGATGAAAAAGGCAAAAATGATGGATAGTCAGAATGACGAAACTGTTGATATGGCCAACTCGCCAACACAGGAGAACAGTATGTTGAATAATGAAGTTGAAAACAATTTAATAAGTCGGGAAAATAGTCCGGAACCAGTTCAAAATTTTCCACAATCAAAAAATTTTCAGAATACGAGATTAACGACAGAAGATTCTGGAATAGTATCGAACACAGATAGCTTTACAGCTCTGACGAAAGAAGTTGGTTTTGCGGGAAATGTTAGGGGTGAAGAGAATTTCGAAGCAGTTAGCATGGAGCAGTTGATGAGTGCAATATTAAATTTGGGATCTGAATTAAAAACAGTGGGATCACAGATACGATCTGTATTTAAAAAAGGGATGGGAACTTTGGCAACACGGTTAGAAACTGATATGTGAACAATGGAAACACGGTTAGACTCACTGGGATCACAGTTAGGATCTGAATTAAAAACAGTTACAACATGGTTAGAAACTGATATGGGAACAATGGAAACACGGTTAGACTCACTGGGATTACAGTTAGGATCTGAATTAAAAACAGTTGCAACACGGTTAGAAACTGATATGGGAACAATGGAAACACGGTTAGACTCACTGGGATCACAGTTAGGATCTGAATTAAAAACAGTTGCAACATGGTTAGAAACTGATATGGGAACAATGGAAACACGGTTAGACTCAGTGGGATTACAGTTAGGATCTGAATTAAAAACAGTTGCAACATTGTTAGAAACTGATATGGGAACAATGGAAACACGGTTAGACTCACTGGGATTACAGTTAGGATCTGAATTAAAAACAGTTGCAACACGGTTAGAAACTGATATGGGAACAATGGAAACACGGTTAGACTCACTGGGATCACAGTTAGGATCTGAATTAAAAACAGTTGCAACATGGTTAGAAACTGATATGGGAACAATGGAAACACGGTTAGACTCAGTGATATTACAGTTAGGATCTGAATTAAAAACAGTTGCAACATGGTTAGAAACTGATATGGGAACAATGGAAACACGGTTAGACTCACTGGGATCACAGTTAGGATCTGAATTAAAAACAGTTACAACATGGTTAGAAACTGATATGGGAACAATGGAAACACGGTTAGACTCACTGGGATCACAGTTAGGATCTGAATTAAAAACAGTTACAACATGGTTAGAAACTGATATGGGAACAATGGAAACACGGTTAGACTCACTGGGATAACAGTTAGGATCTGAATTAAAAACAGTTACAACATGGTTAGAAACTGATATGGGAACAATGTAAACACGGTTAGACTCACTGGGATCACAGTTAGGATCTGAATTAAAAACAGTTACAACATGGTTAGAAACTGATATGGGAACAATGGAAACACGGTTAGACTCACTGGGATTACAGTTAGGATATGAATTAAAAACAGTTGCAACACAGTTAGAAACTGATATGGGAACAATGGAAGCACGGTTAGACTCACTGGGATTACAGTTAGGATATGAATTAAAAACAGTTGCAACACGGTTAGAAACTGATATGGGAACAATGTAAACACGGTTAGACTCACTGGGATCACAGTTAGGATCTGAATTAAAAACAGTTACAACATGGTTAGAAACTGATATGGGAACAATGGAAACTCGGTTAGACTCACTGGGATTGCAGTTAGGATATGAATTAAAAACAGTTGCAACACAGTTAGAAACTGATATGGGAACAATGGAAACGCGGTTAGACTCACGAATAGGGACATGTTTCAAAAAGATGAAAGATGAATTAAAGAAAGAAATTAGAGAAGAAGTACAACCGATTTTGAATGCTCACAGTAATTAGATTAATTTCAATAGAAATAAGACAAAAGGAACAGGATAGAGAACAGGAAGAAAGAGATCGCGGATAGTACAAAAATTTTCAGAGTTAAATTTACAACGTGCACACGATAACGAAGAAATATTTGAAAGAATGGAGGAATCCGTACCAAATGACAGAATAAATAATCTAACACAAAAATATGAACGGTTAACTAATAAATGAGTTAATACTGAAACCCGAGTCGCGACACTTACGGAAGACGTAAATAAACAGAAAGAACAAATAGGTGACTTATCGGAAAGAGTTGAGGAGATTTCAGATAAATTGACAAGTCTTAGTTTAAATGGGGACAGAGATTCAGATGATACAGCACCATTGCCATTTGCAGAAACCGAAGAGTACCCGAAAATAAATAAACATGTTGAAAATCAGGGAAAATTTAATGAACACGTTAAAAGGGAATTTGAGGCGTTACGAAAGCAAGTCAAACAAATTGAAAGCGAAATCGTAGGAAAAGACAACAGAAGAAATTTAGAATCACAGATAGCAGAGGGATTTGAAGAAAATAATTTATTTCATTTACGAGAAGCAACAAGAGAGCCCCAGGGGCTCGAACTTGACAATAATCGATATTTGGACTGGGACAGACACGGTAGGTCTTTGTCGCCACGAGGCGAAATCTTTGACTATAAACACTTTTTAGCTGTTCGGAAATTTAAGATATTTCGCAATTCTAAGAATGACATACATCCATGTTCATGGTTAGATCAATTTATGTACGCACTTCCACCAAATTGGCCACTAAGTCACAAACTGGAATTTATGTGTGGATATTTAGAAAACGAACCGGCGGCGCGGATGCGCGCACTTATTAGAGATTGTAATAATTTAAATGATTTTTATCATGCATTTCTATCGGCATATTGGCCCGAAAACACGCAAGACAGAGTCAAACATAGCCTTATTATGCAGCGTAATTTTAAACAGTCTGAGTTCCGCACGCCAGCAGAATACTTTGAAGACATGATTCGAAAGAATCAGTTCCTTTCCAACCCTTATAGCCCGACTGAATTAATTCGCTTTTGCTTAACTAAGCTGCCACAATCGATAAGACAAACTGCTTTAGCCGGAAGATGTAAAGACGCCATTAAGACTTTTAAGACTTTGCTACAAGAACTTGAGTATGACAACGACGACGGGACTTCTTGTAATTTTTTCAGTAACGGTAATCACAATAGATTTTCAGACAGAAGAGATAATGATCGGAACGGACGTTATATGGGTAATTTTGAGAATGACAGACGAAACAGACAGGACAATAGATACCAGCCTTATGACAATAACAGACGTTCTAACAGAAATTACACAGACAATTATAATAACGAAAATTCCTACCGGAATAATCAATCATACGGAAACAGTAATCGGTATCATCAAGACAGAAATTATTCATACAATAATAGAAATTCTTACTACAGAAATAACCAGGCTAGTAGATCTAACAGTAATTCCAGAAGTGACAGTCGAAATTATACAAGAAGTAGTTATGCAGATAGCCAGGAAAACAGAAATTTTAATAACAAACACAATCAAGAATTTACATGTAACAAACAGGAGGGACCTAATTAGCATCCTCCGCGTGACAGAAATTCAGAGAGACAAGTGGAAATCGTAGAAATTGATCCGCTAAATGACGCGAATAATCAAAGACGTGACCCAAACAATCGACAATGACTTGTAGCTTCGGCTTCTGGCAGCAATATAGACGGTTCAGAAAGCAATGACACTACGACATTATACTACGTACGCCTGGAAGACATGAGAGACATTTTTCTAGACGAAATGGAAAATAATGTAGACGCATTTTTACATCCTGTTATTGAAGTATGTGTTGGTAAGAATAAGTTCACTGCGGTTTTAGATTCTGGGAGCCCACTGAATGTTATTAGTGAATCAGTTTTTCGTATATGTGTAAGAACTATTGCTTGTCCTGTGTTACCTGTTTCTAAAACTACAATTCGAGGAGCTATTTCTGGAAAAAGTGTGGAAGTCAAACAACAGACCAACTTAAATTGCATTTGTCAAGGATATGAATTTTCTACTAATTTTATTATTGTTCCATTACTCAGTACACAAATTATATTAGGTATGGAGTTTCTTAACACACATAAGGCAATTTTAAATTTTAAGGAAGGAAGTGTGAACTTGACTGTTGCCTGAATGCCGAGATGTTTGAAATTTTTTTGAGTGTGTAACGAAATCTGAATCAGACACAAAATGTTTAAGGTTTCTTACTTCTGATGTTTTCGCTGAGCATTATGACGACAATATGTTCATTCATGACAACGACAATAGATACAGAGACGCGATGGATGATATAATTAATAGCGAAGAATTAATTAATGAAAAGGTTAACAAAGCTGAAGTGCCAGATGACGTTGCAAGAGAAGAACTGCACCCAATTTTGACTTCACATGCTACAGTATTTAGTCATCACACAGGAACTATACAAGGCTTACAATATTTGTTTAAAGTAAAAGAACACACACCATTTCGAGGAAAAACGTACGTTATTCCTTTGGCTTATAGAGACAAGGTTAAGAGTGAACTTCAATGCATGTTAGATCAAGGCATTATTGAGCCAGCAGTCAGTCCTTATACCAGCCCATTACACGTCGTTCTTAAAAAGGATGGGTCAATTCGTTTGGTTCTGGATTCCAGACAGATAAATAATATCATCATTCCTGAAACTGACCGTCCACAAAATCTAGATTAACGTCTTCAACATTTCCATGGAATTGAAGTTTTATCCACGATTGATATGCGCGCAAGTTTTTGGCAAATAGAACTCCATCCTGATTGTAGAAAATACACTGCCTTTTTAGCCTTTGGTAACTGTTATCAATTTCGGAAATTACCGTTTGGACTTACTGTATCTTCAGCAGCATTCATTCGTGGTTTAAACGAAATTTTACCTGTGACAATATTACTTCATATGTTGACGATATTCTTATTGCTAAACGTTCTTGGAGTGAGCACAACAAAATTTTGGATTCATTATTACGTATCTTTGCAAGAGATGGCATTACAGTGAACTTCGAAAAATCTGAATTTGGTCGTTCTCAGGTGAAATTTCTTGGTCATATTATTTCTACAGAAGGTATTCTTACTGATCCAGAGAAACTAGACGCTATTCGTAATTATGCTGTTCCTACCACAAAACGTGATGTTCGTTGTTTCCTTGGTGTCTGTAATTTTCTTAGACGCTTTGTTAGATTGGACAATTTGGCCACACTTCGTTTATGTGAACTATCTGGAAAGAATTCTAATTGGTGTTGGGATGAGGAAGCTCAGTCAGAATTTGAACAACTTCGTGATGCTTTAGTTGCTGCTCCACTTCTTTCACATCCGGATTTATCTAAAGATTTTTGTTTGGCGACGGACTCATCAGACAAAGGCCTAGGTGCACACTTATTTCAAGAGATAGAAGAAAACGGCGTTGTAGTACAGAAAACTATTGCATTTGTAAGTCGTATTCTCTCTAAATCAGAAAAGAATTATTCGATTACGGAACTTGAAGCCTAGGCTGTTGTTTGGGCTTTCACAAAATTTCGCATATTTTTGTATGGCAGACATACTAAGGTTTACACCGATTATCAAGCTCTGGAATTTCTTATGTCAACAAAATTAACACATGGAAGATTGTCTCGATGGGCGCTGTATCTACAGGAATTTGATTTCAGTATTGTTTACATACAGGGTTCTTCAAATATTATTGCTGATGCTTTATCACGTGCATCTATGGGTTTGAAACAAAGTGCTGAGGAGGACTGCAAAGAAAACAATTATTGTTTGATGTATATTCAAGGTGTTGCGTTTGAAAATTTTATTTCGTCTTCGCTCCAGGACATCGCTAAGGAGCAAAACAAGGATCCAATCTGGAAGGACATTAAGGAGAAGTGGAGGAGAAAGGAAAGCGTAGCGATTAGACAGTATTATTTAGTTCGCAATGATATTCTTTTTAAACGAAAATCGGTCGACAACTCTGTTTGGTTAGTTTGCATTCCTGATGAGTGGGTTAATAAATTGATTTGGTATACACATTTCAGTTATGCACACTTTGGTCCCAGAAAATGCTTTCATAAATTACGAGGAAATTGCTACTTCAGTAATATGGAAAAACGTATTCGATCTGTTCTTGCCAAATGCAAATTATGTCAAAAGGCTAAGCCGCCGACTATTTCTCACAGAGCACCGTTGTTTCCTATCATTCCAGCGAAATTAAAGGACATGGCTGCAGTCGATTTGTTCGGTCCAGTGGTTCGTTCTACTAATGGTTTTGCGTACATTTTGGTAGCAGTGGAATTGACATCAAAATATGTTTTACACCTTTACGCAAAGCAACAGCTTGTTCAGTATCTAATGCTCTCATCAAACATTTTCTTAAAGAAGTGGGTCATGTTGATAAGGTTATATCAGATAATGGATCACAGTTTCGCTCTAAAATTTGGCTTCATACTCTACGGTGTCGTAAGATTAAACCAATTTCCATTTCACTTTTTCACCCCCAATCTAACGCTTCAGAGAGATGGATGAAGGAAATCAATAAATTGTGTCGACCTAATTGTCATCAGAATCACAGAACGTGGGATCAGTATCTTCATATTTTTCAAAACATTCTGAATTAATTCCCTAATGATTCAACTTCTTTACCGCCTATATTGATATTAAAAAATAAAGCACCGACAAATCGCATTTCTGAAATCGTTCCTTTTCCGCCTTCACGAAGACTGCGGTATTCTGAAGTTGTCGACCTGGCTCTACAAAATATTGCATCTGCGGCTGCTAGAAGAGAGAAATCAGCTAAACGTCCTGGTCGTTTAAAAACTTTGTCAGTTGGTCAAAAGGTGTTAATTAAGTCTCACCGTTTGTCTCACAAAGGAAAAGGCTTGTGTCGCAAATTTTATCTGCTTTATAACGGTCCATATAAAGTTCGCAAAATTATTCATGATAACACTGTCGAAGTAGAAACTCTTAAATCTCGGCGCTCTAAGGGAATACATCATATATCGAACGTTAAAATTTTTGTGGAATGACATACTTTGAGAAACTAACAGTTATACGTAAACGTGTCGTGTTCTGGCGGCGGCACATGCTCAAAACAACAGTCAAGTCTGCGCGCCGCACAAGGCAGTCGTTGACCGAAAACAATTACTTCCTACGTCACGCGCACCTACATCTGATCGAGCGCTCAGTGCGAATGCACTGACAGCAGTAAACAAATACACAGTCTAATTTCTCTGATTAAATTCAGTATAAAGCTATAGTGACTTGATAAATCATGTTATTAACGTTCAGTATTTTTCAGGATACGGTTGTATAAAATATTTAAGAACTTCAGGTAAATTCTGTGTGTGTCTGACGTTAAGAGGACTTGCTATCGAGAAAATTTCAGGAAGAATGTAATTTCAAAGAAGAAACTAATAAACGAAAATGGTAACTATTAAATGAGTTTATTTTTCAGGTAACATATTTCCACTTAGGTACGTACTTTTTACGTAATTTGCTGCTCCCGATTACGTGATTTATACTTTGTGTTAAATTTCATGTTCTATGAATTTACTTGTGAAGAGACGTGCTTGCGTACATTTGCTGATTTTGACAATGTTTTATTAATGAACAGGGTTGTTACTTGTGTATATTATGCATCGCTTGGCTGCTATGCTTTTTCACTGATGTCATAATTTTTTATTATGTGCCTGCTGTGCTTATTTATTTAAATTATAATTGTCACCTGATTAATTGTGCTGATATGGTTATGTATGTAAGTTATACTTTGTGATTGATCTGCTTGCGCCTTCATGTTTACTTATTAAGATTACATATGAACATTTATTTGCTTATGCTGATATGATGCTAATGACCTGTTTATTATGTAAGATATATATTTGCTGCTTTGCGTATGGATTGCATATTTACACATTTCTGTTTTGTTGTCATAACTACTCTTTAATTTAGTATATAGAAATGCTGATATACGGTGTACGAACATGGAGTTTGGGTCACACCATGGTATTAATTATAGATTGTTCGCTTGGCAGAGCCTCGTTGTAGGGATTGTGCTACATCCACTTGTTAACATACTGTTCTCTACTGGTATATTTACTCGCTGTTGCATGTTTTGCTTACGCTCAGTGCCTTATATTTTAAGATAAGAAAATGAACTGCTATAATTCTACGAACGTCATTGGTACAAGAAACTTCATTGAAGTCACATGAGCTGGAAGTTTTATGGAAGCTCTATAAATTTATGCCAATAGGAAGGAAGCTAACGACATGACATACCAACACTAGGTTTAGACCATTGACAGTTATTACACTGCATTCTTCGTGAGCAGTTGAAATAGCAAGTGACACTTGACACAAGAAATACTCCACATGTTTGCTTCTGTTTTTCCATGATTCTTGAAGTGGTGTACACACTGTGAAATATTACGATCATTCACACTCCGTACTCGTACTTACTTACTGAAAGTTATTCAGACTAAAGGCTGTTAGAGGTCATGTATGCATTTATTTTATTTAATGATGGACAAGGTAACCAAAATGTATTTTATGATTCATAATGAGTAGAAGATTTGGGTCAGATGGATTACACAGAGATTGCGTGTGGACATTGTGTCTTCGGATTGTATGGGACGATGAATTGAAGTTTGCACTAGGATTTTATCTGTACTTGTTCGAGGAGACTGACTAGAGGAAATAGTTGTTATGGAAGTGAAATGATATTGGCGGTAAGGTTTATATTTATCGACGTATTGAAGAGGTATTATTGAGGTACTGAGATTATGTGAAGTTGATGATTATTGGAGTTTTGGTGGACAAGAGGTAAGGTAAATGATATTGATGGTAAGGTTCATATGTATCGACGTAAGAGGTATTATTGAAGTACTAAGATTATGTGATGCTGATGATTATTGGAGTTTTGGTGGATAAGAGGTAAAGTAAGTGAGGAGCATATTTTTTTTGTTGGTTTATACGGAACAAGGAGGATGAAGATGGCAGACTAGAACACTCAAGTGGAAGGAAGTTTGTCTACACACACACTTTGTTAAATCAATAAGCAGTATATACTTTTTTTTGGAAAGAGGAAGTATTTGCATATCTTGGCACACTGACAGTTGTTCAGCAACCGTACATTTTGATTTGGCTTGGCAAACATTGGTCTTGACATGATGACTATGACGTTGACTAACTATTATTGACTGTTATACATTGCTGCCACTACTACTTGATACACATGTCGACCATCAAATCTTTGACAGAATTGCATTTACACAGTTAACACTATTCAATTACACAGTAGTACTTATATGTGGATGAAAGATGAGTGAGTGTGTTTTGTGTGTTTTCCTTTCCTAATCCCAAATAATTGGTACCGACCTATCTCCTAAATATTATTTTACTTGTTTGTTATGGCTTGCACTGATACCCATAAATAGTATAGGTTTACTGATACTTGTTTATTGTAGTAGTTAATAGGACAATTATCTGATATCATTTGTGTGTTTATTATAATTTGTATGTTTAGTGTAAGAGCATTGATAATAATTTTGTAAAAGCAATTGTGTGTGCATTCAAACTGTTGTTCATGCTTACACGTATTAACATTGGTGGGTGCCACTTCGAAATGTTTAATTTCTGCTAATGAACTCTGATGAACTGTCTAATTAGTGATAGTGAATATTATGGACTGTTACCTGCACCTGTCAACATTACTGGGTGCCACTGATGGAACTGCTTCTACTGAGATGATGTCACTTGTTGGTGTCTGCAGCTGTTCAACATTGCTGGATGTCGCTGATGGAACTGCTTCTACTGAGATGATGTCACTTGTTGGTGTCTGCAGCTGTTCAACATTGCTGGGTGTCACTGATGGAACTGCTTCTACTGAGATGATGTCACTTGTTGGTGTCTGCACCTGTTCAACATTGCTGGGTGCCACTGATGGAACTGCTTCTACTGAAATAATATCACTTGTTGCTGTCTGCACCTGTTCAACATTGCTGGTACCACTGATGGAACTGCTGCTACTGAGATAATGCCACTTGTTGGTGTCTGCACCTGCTCGCCATTGCTGGGTGCCACTGTAGGAGCTGTTTAAATACTGCTGATGAAATGTTATGAGATTGCTATTTGCACCTGTTGACCATTGCTGGGTGCTACTGTTGGAACTGTCAACTACTCTGAGGAGTGCTTCATGTTTATTGAACTATTGAAAAGATTTTATGTGAATATTTGTATAAACAGATTTTTTGTGTATTTAATATTTATGAAATGTTATGAGACTCTTACCTACACCTATTCGTCATTGCTGGTGCCATTGATTAAATGATACTTGTGTAAACTGTAAGTAGGCTGTTTATGTTTTCTTATTGGCAACGTTACGTAGCGCTCTGTATGAAAATCACTGGCTGTGCTGTGAGCAGTCTGTGGCTAGTTTGCATTGTTGTCTGCCATTGTAGTGTTGGGCAGCTGGATGTTAACGGTGCGTAGCGTTGCGCAGTTGGAGGTGAGCCGCCATCAGTGGTGGATGTGGGGTGAGAAATGGCGGAGTTTTGAAATTTGTAAGACTGAATGTCATGCACTGCTATGTATATTATGATTTTTCAACACTATTAAGGTAAATACATTGTTTTTTCTCTATCAAAATCTTTCATTTGCTAACTATGCCTATCAGTAGTTAGTGCCTTCCGTAGTTTGAATCTTTTATTTAGCTGGCAGTAGTGGCGCTCGCTGTATTGCAGTAGTTCGAGTAACGAAGATTTTTGGTGAGGTAAGTGATTTGTGAAAGGTATAGGTTAATGTTAGTCAGGGCCATTCTTTTGTAGGGATTTTTGAAAGTCAGATTGCGTTGCGCTAAAAATATTGTGTGTCAGTTTAAGCACAGTCATGTATAATTGTTCAAAGGGAACGTTTCAAAACTATTATGTAAAATCACATGCATGAAAGCATTTGTATTCCTTACTGTATTTTATATATTAGGTTATTGAAGGGTCAGTGCAAAGCCAAAATTTATTTAGCAATGTGATATTTACTTATTAATATTATCTTTTATTTTTGTATGTATTTTTTTGGACGATATTGGTGGTATTTTCACCACCAATGCTGGCAAAAATACCATCAAATTCTAGCCCGTGGAGGAGGGGTATATGAAAGGTGGCTACACTGAGTCACAGCGCCAGAGATTGCGCCAAAGAGTATTATTCAGCCGCCTCCAGTGGCAGTAGTAGTTCAGAAGTTGCCGTGGGCAGTGCTTGTTGAGAGGATGTCAATAGCTGTACTAGTTGGGGCCATGTCGTGTGCAGTTGTTCTAATGGGCTAGACAGCAGATGTCGTTCGATTGGGGATGTTGTAATGATCAGAGTGTATTTTTAGTCAATATATATGAAGGTAACAAAAATTCTTTATTTCAAATTTCCTAAATAACAATGCCTCTTGGTCACAGATTCAGTCAACAAAGCATCTGGCTTGTGTTCATGTATTAGACTGTAATTCTGGTTTCTATGTGCAATTATAGTATTTGTGTTTTTTTTTAACTACTTCATTGTAAATGGAGTTTAAAACATCTTGTCGTATTGAGGAAGAACAGTGCCAGATGTGTACGTTGAATCACACTTCCACACACAGAACAGTTACACTTGTGCTTTGTTGTTTCGTAGCTTTTATAGTTGCTGGGGACTTAATTAATTAATTGTGTTAACGCAAATTTCCTTTCATTCTTTGTTGTTATTCTCTGCAGTCAGATTGCGTACTAATACTACTCAGGGCCAACCAGTTACGAGACTTCGTAACCGGACATACAGCTACTAAAATTATTTTCATTAAAAAAATAATTAAGCCCCCATACAAAGTTCCATGGCCGTACCGGGAATCGAACCAGGGTCTTCTGCATGACGTCGCAGGTTCGAATCCTGCCTCGGGCATGGATGTGTGTGATGTCCTTAGGTTGGTTAGGTTTAAGTAGTTCTAAGTTCTAGGGGACTGATGACCTCAGCTGTTAAGTCCCATAGTGCTCAGAGCCATTTGAACCACTTTTTCTGCATGACAGCCAGCCACGCTAACCGCTCAGCTACGGAGACGGACATATTGCAAGAAATCTTGAAACACGGTAAAATGATAAGTGCCCTCTGATAAGCAATTCACGATGATTTTTTAGGCTTCAGATGCAGTGGCAGATAAAGAAAAACCTCAAGGAGGGGGCGCTAAAGATATCTTGAGCTACCTTCACTTTTACCTCTACATCTACATCTACATTTATACTCCGCAAACCACCCAACGGTGCGTGCTGGTCCAGTCGCGTATGGTTCGCAGCAAGAACCACTGCCGGAAAGCCTCCGTGCGCACTCGAATCTCTCTAATTTTACATTCGTGATCTCCTCGGGAGGTATAAGTAGGGGGAAGCAATATATTCGATACCTCATCCAGAAACGCACCCTCTCGATACCTGGACAGCAAACTACACCGCGATGCAGAGCGCCTCTCTTGCAGAGTCTGCCACTTGAGTTTGCTAAACATCTCCTTAAAGCTATCGCGCTTACCAAATAACCCTGTGACGAAACACGCCGCTCTTCTTTGGATCTTCTCTATCTCCTCTGGCAACCCGATCTGGTACGGATCCCACACTGATGAGCAATACTCAAGTATAGGTCGAACGAGTGTTTTGTAAGCCACCTCCTTTGTTGTTGGACTACATTTTCTAAGGACTCTCCCAACGAATCTCAACCTGACACCCACCTTACCAACAATTAATTTTATATGCTAATTCCACTTCAAATCGTTCCTTACGCATACTCCCAGATGTTTTACAGGAGTAACTGCTACTGGTGTTTGTTCCGCTATCATATAGTCATACAATAAAGGATCCTTCTTTCTGTGTATTTGCAATACATTACATTTGTGTATGTTAAGGGTCAGTTGCCACTCCCTGCACCAAGTGCCTATCCGTTGCAGATCTTCCTGCATTTCGCCGGCCGAAGTGGCCGTGCGGTTAAAGGCGCTGCAGTCTGCAACCGCAAGACCGCTACGGTCGCAGGTTCGAATCCTGCCTCGGGCATGGATGTTTGTGATGTCCTTAGGTTAGTTAGGTTTAACTAGTTCTAAGTTCTAGGGGACTAATGACCTCAGCAGTTGAGTCCCATAGTGCTCAGAGCCATTTGAACCATTTTTTTTCTTCCTGCATTTCGCTACAATTTTCTAATGCTGCAACTTCTCTGTATACTGCAGCATCCCCCGCGAAAAGCCGCATGGAACTTCCGATCTTATTTACTAGGTCATTTATATATATTGTGAAAAGCAATTGTCCCATAACAATCCCCTGTGGCACGCCAGACGTTACTTTAACGCCTGTAGACGTCTCTCCATTGAGAACAACATGCTGTGTTCTGAAACTTCCTGGCAGATTAAAACTGTGTGCCCGACCGAGACTCGAACTCGGGACCTTTGCCTTTCGCGGGCAAATGCTCTACCAACTGAGCCACCAAAGCACGGCTCACGCCCGGTACTCACAGCTTTACTTCTGCCAGTACCTCGTCTCCTACCTTCCAAACTTTACAGAAGCTCTCTTGCGAACCTTGCAGAACTAGCACTCCTGAAAGAAAGGATATTGCGGAGATATGGCTTAGCCACAGCCTGGGGGATGTTTCCAGAATGAGATTTTCACTCTGCAGCGGAGTGTGCGCTGATATGAAGGTTCGCAAGAGAGCTTCTGTAAAGTTTGGAAGGTAGGAGACGAGGTACTGGCAGAAGTAAAGCTGTGAGTACCGGGCCTGAGCCGTGCTTCGGTAGCTCAGTTGGTAGAGCATTTGCCCGCGAAAGGCAAAGGTCCCGAGTTCGAGTCTCGGTCGGGCACACAGTTTTAATCTGCCAGGAAGTTTCATATCAGCGCACACTCCGCTGCATAGTGAAAATCTCATTCTGATGCTGTGTTCTGTTTGGTAAAACTCTTCAATCCAGCCACACAGCTGGTCTGATATTCCGTAGGCTCTTTCAGTTGCTTTTCTATTCCTTGGGCACTTATTTCGACGTCAGTCATTTTTTCGTTCGTGCGAGGATTTACCGTAGCAAAAAATAATCAAGTCACATGCAAAGTTTAAGAAAGTTTTTTTTAAACTGATTATACAAGGAAATTCTATCTTATGACATAAAAAAGTTACAGTTGTCGTTCTCTACCTTAAATGATGAATTCTATGCGCCTATTCTTCTTGGTAAAATACGCAAGGGGTAAGGGAGGGGGGGGGGGCGCCCCACGGGCCCCAGTATCTATCCGCCACTCTACAGATGTAAATATAGATGAAAATGAATTACTGTATTTTTACCACTAGTAATGTATTAGTAGTTTTTTTGCAATTGGTTGTGCAAAACTGAGGTCAGGATAAATAAGTACCAGTCCACTTCATGTCAGTTTTAGGATCGTTCCCATTTAAACCTCTTCGCAAAGAGCAAAGACTTTCATATCAGAACCCCGAAAGAGAAAATATGAAAAAGCTCTACATACAAACAGCAATCGCTACACCTGTTCTAGCGTTTCTCACACATCCCGAGAAGTTCACTCCTCCGAAATTCAGTGGCCATAGTCCTTTATGTTCCTCTGTTTTTGTGTCAGCGTTGAGAAAAACGCTTCTGCATTGCTCCGAATTTTGTGAAGAAACAGTGCGTAGCGTCTATCAGATTCCGCTGCTATTCTAGACACATGAATGAGGTGCTGTGAAGTGGTCAGAAGTAGCGCGGAGCCGTAATGTGTGATACACGGCCACGCTAGGAGTGGCCTGCTCCATCTACGCTGGTCGCACAACGCTCCTATATTTCACGCCACACGTAGTTCCGTCTTCAAACCCGTGCCTGGGAACAATGATCTGCAAGTAGTTCTGTAGCAAACTTGCAGACTGCGGTGAGGATTTACATGATAAGCTGCAGAGGAGATCGTCGTGGAAGGAGCTGCAGCCTTATACAATGGCCAAGTTTTCTAAAACATTTTTGCTAGTGCTTTCGCGATTGTATCGGCATCCACCGAGAATTCCGGGAAGAACGAGTCGAGAAAAATTTAGTTCACTTTGGAATGTGACAAGTCTGAGAGAATGAAACCTTTGTCAGTGGTAGTATTGATTATTATTTCCTCGTCAACACGTTTGAAGTATTATCGACCTTTCCGTCCCAGATGAACACAGGTTGTCCCAAATCTGTAAAGCCAATATTACACAATTTGCACAGGATCCTAAACAAAATACTGTGAGATAAGAAACTAATTTTCCAAACGAACAATTGCAGTGGAACCTCATTTATCAGATCGCGGGTATCTGCAGATAATTTTCTGTAGGGGTGGGGCAAAACTATGAAATTGATGGTTTTGTTATAAATGAGGGATAGTTTCGAGAAGCCACCGTACTGCCTCTCTAAGATTAGCTACCTAATACTACAAATGTCTAAACGACAGGTTAAGAGGAATCACGGAAAAGCACTTCTAGAAGTGTATGCAAATTCTCTAATCAAACGAAGTGTGTACTTCCGATTGCCAGGGGTGGGGGAAGGAGGGGCATCCTTATTTATGTTTTCTGTGATTTCCCTAAATCGTTTCAGGCAAATGCCGGGATGGTTCTTTTGAAAGGGCACTGCCGACTTGCTGCCCCATCCTTCCCTAATCCGATGGAACCGATAACCTCCCCCAAATCAACCAACCAACCAGCTTCCCCCCGACCCCGCCCTTCCCCACCCACCGGGAACGCGTTAGCATCTCACCCTCATCAACCTGGTTCTTTTCTTCAGATGTAGTAACTGTATAATACCCGAAACTCCTAAGTAATAACTGCAACAATCGGCGACAAAAATTATTAAATTTGTATTCAGTCTAGCGTCATAGCGTCATACACTGAATAATACCGTTACTGTATTGCTGACGTGTTAGTAGTGAGTGTAAAACGGCGTCGGAGAGAAAGAACGTGTGAAAGACGAGTGTTGTAATAAAAGGCAACGACTCTCTCATAAGTAGTGATAGTGAAGCACTGAAACCTTCAAACAAAGCAAAAGATACACAGCGTGTCTCAGTTACGTTGACTGCTTGTGGGAAATTCCAAATACCAATGCTACCTCGTGGCGAGTTGCGGCATTGCGATCGTTGAAGTTTCGAAAACAGCTGTGTACAAAGTCAAAGCACTAGCATTGCTGCAGCAGGCATCCTGGCCAGGAATGCACCAGTTCGTGTGTGACACTCGTCGCAAAATGGCAGTGGAACAGTGAGGAAACATCAACTTTTTTTTGAGTCCTCCACCGTTTGCGAGCGAGATTTCGTCGAATTCGACCCAAATACCGAGAGGCAGGTTACTGGTAGCTCCTCCATGACGACAGCTCAACCCACAAAGCGAAGTTTATGGACAAGTTTTAGGCAAGCAAATGGACCACAGTCCTGCATCATCCACCGTATACGCCGAATTTGGCATCAGCGGACTTGTGATTGTTCCCCAAATTGATACTGGAAATTAAAGTACACCGATATAACGCAGTTAGACATGCGAGAAAACTGTACTGCAGTAGTAAATGCAACTCCAAAAAAAGGACTACACTGACTTTTTCAAAACACTTTTCAGACGATTTCAGCTGTGTTTTTGTTCGGGGGGAGGGGGGGGGGGAATATTTTGAATAAATATAGTGATCTTGTGAACATAATCCATGACTTTTATTTTTCATAGCCACAGTCCTAACGGAATTTGACACACTGTGTGCAATTATTATGCCCCAGAAAATAATTTGGAAACGTTATCTGACACGTAAAGTTTAACAGAAATAGTAACACACGTAATTTCATAAGCCTACGCAACTAAGGAAACGGGCTTGCATAGCCAGTATTTGGATTATTACACAACGATTACTGATTCGCAAATACAGTGAACCACACAGAACAAGTGTTAGCTTTCTGCTTATAGTGTCCAGTGGTGCAAAGAGGATGACTGCTCAGTTTAGTAAACACTGACCTTGAATATATAGAAGCCGTAAACCAAGGGAATGAACATAAAAATCCTGAATAGCATCTTTATGTTATAAAAGTAATGTACAACAGTCGAAACAGCATCAGTTGACCTGCCTTTCCGGGAACTGAAACCTAACAGCATAAAAAAAAAAAAAAACAGGTCTTGTTACTAATGTCTTGTGATTCGAACTCAGTATTTGATATCCAGTACGCCAGAACAGCCGTCCGGTGTGGCCGAGCGGTTCTAGGCGCTTCAGTCTGGAACCGCGCGACCGCTACGGTCGCAGTTTCGAATCCTGCCTCGAGCATGGATATGTGTGATGTCCTTAGGTTAGTTAGGTTTAAGTAGTTCTAAGTTATAGGGGGCTGATGACCTCAGATGTTAAGTCACATAGTGCTCAGAGCCATTTGAACCATTTGTATGTCAGAACATTCTTGGATCGAGAAGCGTGCCCATGCTGTTCAAGTGACGACTATGCAACGTGGCACGATATTATGCATTTATAACAAAGAATGGCATGGTTTGGATCGAAATAATTCCGGGAAAAGTAGATCTATAATTATACATGTTCTTACTAAACACTGATAAATGATTTACAAGCCCACATGGGTGCTCAAAACAACAAGTACAGGATACGAATTCACGACAAGCAATCTTAAGATTACTATAAGCTCCCAGTTCACTACTTTGAACAAGCAGAAACTATTCCATAATTAAGGAGAGAGCGACGACGTTGAATTTACAGCACAACAAAGTGAAAAGATAAGATAATGCGCTGTAATCAGCTTTCATTCAATCAGATATGAGCAACATATAAGTTTCCTAGTTACTATTCTCAAGCATACTGTCACATTTCTTTTCGTGGAATAATCACGGCCGGCCTTAGTGGCCGTGCGGTTCTAGGCGCTACAGTGTGGAACCGAGCGACAGCTACGGTCGCAGGTTCGAATCCTGCCTCGGGCATGGATGTGTGTGATGTCCTTAGATTAGTTAGGTTTAAGTAGTTCTAAGTTCTAGACGACTGATGACCTCAGAAGTTAAGTCGCATAGTGCTCAGAGCCATTTGAATCCAGCCAATAATCACGATCAAACTATCCTGTATAACCACTAATTACGCGAGCTCAAAATGGGGAAAGGGTGGGGGGGCGGGAAGGGGTCCGGTTAAATCTCACCAAATCTCACTTAAAAGGAGCAATGAAAATCTCACGTCAAGTTTTTAATTGAGAGAATATACATTATAAAAATAAATTAATCCCGAGCACAGACATTATTAAAGTTCCCACCTTTATGGTGACTCTGAAATGAACTAGATGCTTTACAGATGTGCATGCCTGGGATTCCACGATCTGAAACAAGTGCAGCTCATGTGTCAGCAACCATTCGGCGAGTTCTCTGCTGCGCCGGTCGAAATCACTGTGTGTCAGTCAGCGGGTCAGTTGTGACGTTCTGCAACGCATGTAAAGCCCATGTTATTGTGGTCAATATGAGTTTGTGTCAAAACTTCTACACTGCGTATGTCAAACGACATGCCGATAAGTTGAAACACACGTGCAAGCAAGATGTTAATTCCAGAATGAGATTTTCACTCTGCAGCGGAGTGTGCGCTGATATGAAACTTCCTGGCAGATTAAAACTGTGTGCCCGACCGAGACTCGAACTCGGGACCTTTGCCTTTCGCGGGCAAGTGCTCTACCGACTGAGCTACCGAAGCACGACTCACGGCCGGTACTCACAGCTTTACTTCTGCCAGTACCTCGTCTCCTACCTTCCAAACTTTACAGAAGCTCTCCTGCGAACCTTGCTGATATGAAACTTCCTGGCAGATTAAAACTGTGTGCCCGACCGAGACTCGAACTCGGGACCTTTGCCTTTCGCGGGCAAGTGCTCTACCGACTGAGCTACCGAAGCACGACTCACGCCCGGTACTCACAGCTTTACTTCTGCCAGTACCTCGTCTCCTACCTCGTCTCCTACCTTCCAAACTTTACAGAAGCTCTCCTGCGAACCTTGCAGAACTAGCACTCCTGAAAGTCACTAAACTCAACAATGGCAAATAAGCGAAATGGCCTCACCCAATTCCTTATTCATTGTATAATTTCCACTACAGCAAAGATCGCCACTACAAAAGCAGTCTACTGCAAGGTTCGCAGGAGAGCTTCTGTAAAGTTTGGAAGGTAGGAGACGAGGTACTGGCAGAAGTAAAGCTGTGAGTACCGGGCGTGAGTCGTGCTTCGGTAGCTCAGTTGGTAGAGCACTTGCCCGCGAAAGGCAAAGGTCCCGAGTTCGAGTCTCGGTCGGGCACACAGTTTTAATCTGCCAGGAAGTTCCATATCAGCGCACACTCCGCTGCAGAGTGAAAATCTCATTCTGGAAACATCCCCCAGGCTGTGGCTAAGCCATGTCTCCGCAATATCCTTTCTTTCAGGAGTGCTAGTTCTGCAAGGTTCGCAGGAGAGCTTCTGTAAAGTTTGGAAGGTAGGAGACGAGGTACTGGCAGAAGTAAAGCTGTGAGTACCGGGCGTGAGTCGTGCTTCGGTAGCTCAGTTGGTAGAGCACTTGCCCGCGAAAGGCAAAGGTCCCGAGTTCGAGTCTCGGTCGGGCACACAGTTTTAATCTGCCAGGAAGTTTCAAGATGTTAATTGTTTTCGGAAAGAACCTAGGGTGAAGTACAGTGACAAGAATTCTCTTACTGATGACAGAAATAAAGATACTGAAAAGCTACGTAATCATAAAGCTGAATGGAAGGTACAAACAAGGTTGTCTTTCATCTGCAAAATACTTAAATCTTCGATGTGTGTATTATATCAGTAAAAGGTCTATTTTTTAGGGATTCTTCAAACCGATTAATACCATTTTCATGAAGCCTTTTTGTCCATGTACCTGTGTACTACTCAGGTTTGGTATGTTTAAAATAAAGTGTTTTTCACCATGTGTTAAAAATACTGCATACTAAACGTCATAAATAAAATACGTTTTTATTAAAATGTTTTAATCAATGTTTAAAACATATTTTAAAAATTCATTTTATCTATTTTTACGCGACTTTGGGGTAAAGCTCACGTGTGATAGGTGGGGGTTCCCCACCATGTCTCAGAAAATCTCACCAAGGGGTGGGGGGTGGGGGCTGCAAATTTTAAAGGGAACGCTTCAAGCAATTAATGGAAACCCCTAACCACTTCACTAAACTCAACAATGGCAAATAAGCGAAATGGCCTCACCCAATTCCTTATTCATTGTATAATTTCCACTACAGCAAAGATCGCCACTACAAAAGCAGTCTACTTTCCAAACACGCTCCACGAACTGGTATCCAATAGCACTCAAGTATCCAACAGCATGTGGAACTGAATGTAGAACTAGAATGGCGAATACTGTTTCAGACAGCGAGTTTAAATTTAAATTTGTTACTTTGAAACCAGGCCATACTCGTGGTTTGCATCTAGCGCAAGTTTCTCAGTGGTTGCAAAGCAAACTGATCCTCAAAGATGTGAAATTGCTACACAGAACATGCAGAGAGGTTGCAAACTGATCCTCAAATATGTGAAATCGCTACACAGAACATGCAGTGAGGTTGCAAACTGATCCTCAAAGATGTGAAATCGCTACACCGAGCTTGCGGGGAGGTTGCAAACTGACCCTTAAAGATGTGAAAACGCTACACCGAACATGCAGAGAGGTTGCAAACTAACCCTCAAAGATGTGAAATCGCTGCACCGAACATGTATGGAGGTTGCAAACTGACCCTCAAAGATGTGAAGTCGCTACGCCAAACATGTAGACAAATTGCTCACAGTGCTTATATTGATTAATCGAAACTAAAAAAAAAAATGTGTGGCTAGGGCCTCCCGTAGGGTAGACCTTTCGCCGAGTGCAGGTCTTTCGAGTTGACGCCACTTCGGCGACCTGCGCGTCGAAATCGAAACTGATACTACTGCATACGCGTAAATTAGTGCAAAGATAAATGTCGCTACATATAAACAGCAAAATATAATGGAAAGAAATGAAAGTTCCACATGAACAAGCATCTTTCAGGTGGTAGATCTCATAGATCAAAAGATGCAGTGCACATAATGGAAAAAGAAAAAAAAAGTTGGAAAACATCGTTGCTGAATTTTGTGTTGGAACTTCGGCGCTGTCCGGCACGAAGGGTAATGTATGACAGGCCACAAGCGAGTCTAGTGACTCTGCTTGCACACTGACTGAAGAAAGTGGCTACAATGTCGACCTGTCGGAGCTCGTTCAAGCATCTGCAAACATTCCAGAATGCTCAGACTTAGGTGTTAATGACGTAAATGACTAACTGTGAAATTACAATGTACAATTTCTCAAAACAAAAATTCAGTCATATGTTCGTCTGCCTACAGTGACGGTAGTGATGCTGGATTAGGTGACGAAGATGACTAAATCTTTGGAAATTATGGCACATACAGAACCAGCAATGCAGTTCGACAATAAGTGGTTTATATGAAACGCCAGGCGGAAGCAACTTCGGACGACTAAAGCAAATGAAATGCACTCATGACTTGCTGTAAGTAAACGACGTACGAATTTGGCTCAAAATTAACTTACTGATTATTTCACTATACAAAGCTTTGTTTTTTTAATATCTTTCCAGAATGCATATGAAAATAATGTTTAACTTGTGTGCTTACGTGAAAATAAATACAACGTGTATGTTTTGTGGCATTTAACTAATGTCATTCTAATTTTTCCGAATTTCCGAATTATCCTGATTTCGACACTACGAATTATCTCACCTAATTCGGATAAACGACATTTCACTGTAAAGATTTTTTTGTCATTCACAACTTACACATTGTAACAATAATTTAAGCACATGGGACCTGTTCACTGTGACGAATGTCTTCTCACAACCGAGCGAGGTGGCGCAGTGGTTAGCACACTGGACTCGCATTCGGGAGGACGACGGTTCAATCCCGTCTCCGGCCATCCTGATTTAGGTTTTCCGTGATTTCCCTAAATCGCTTCAGGCAAATGCCGGGATGGTTCCTTTGAAAGGGCACGGCCGATTTCCTTCCCCATCCTTCCCTCACCCGAGCTTGCGCTCCGTCTCTAATGACCTCGTTGTCGACGGGACGTTAAACACTAATTTCCTCCTCCTCCTCTTCTCACAACATGGGTTACAACTACAATCTGAGTTATGGACGAATGCGGTCGAGTTTAGGCTCATTCTGTGCACCTGACGTCACGCATTCTCCGAGAGCCAATGAGCGTTCAGTAGTTCTCTGAGCGCTCTGCTGTGAACGTCGCAGCCAGTGCGATTGTTGAATGTGATCGTAGTGACTTAGTTTGCGAAGTTTTATTCTATCTGTTGCAAGCTGACATCGCTGATGATGGTTTTCAACGACGAATTCTTCATAAACAAATGAGAGATATAATTTAAAGGATACACGCTTACTTCAAGTATGAAGCAGAAAACGGTGGACTTATCACAAATCTCAGATCTCAGGAACGCAATGCAGAAGCGAGTGACGCCAGCTTGAGAGCTGATCAACGGATTACCAGAGAAAGTAATTTACCTCTCCGGACTTGTGGAAGCCCAGTTTTCAAATCGTCAGGAGAACATCCGTCCTGAGGAGCCTGCCACGAATTTACACGATTTTGACAAAGATGCTCTAGGACATGTTGTGATCAAAGTGCATAAGAGAGGGGAATTTTATACCGACAAAAGAAATTACGATGAAGGTGCACAAAACTATAAATTTTAAAGCCGATATTACCTCAATCGAAAGAACACTTAAGAACTGCGCTGCGAGTTTTAATTATTGCAATGCCTTGTTTCTTGCCGCACCCAGCCAGTCGCGTTGTCGTATTTGCGTCTCGTGAAGAGAACCCTGGCCAATGAGACGCGAAATGGTTTTACATCAAAAGCAGAATATAGGAGCCGCCATAACCTATGGCGTTAAACATCGTATTTGGTATGTTTTCTTCCTCACAGAGTTGTAAGATGGCAAGAACCATGCCCCTTACATGAAGTCATTAAAGATCACCTAACTCACGTTGAGCGAACAGTAGGGCTGAACAAAATGACTGACAAGGCACAATGCATCTTGTAGATGGTATAGTATGGACATATTGGAATAATCATTGTCGGGTGATGGTTTTAAAGTAATTCACACGACATGAAAACTTTGTGAAAACGCGTCGATTTACTGGAGGCTAGTTTATCCCAGGGAAGTGCCCAGAAATGAACGCGGTGCTCGGCTGGGGAACGGCGAAGGGAAGCGACAATAGGCACCTTAGGGCGGCTCAAGCTCCGAGAAAGCGGTAACGGGGCGCAGCCTCCAGCCGCCTTAAGATGAGTGACAGCATGGGTGGTTAACCCCGACCCCATGCTGGTGTACCGGGAAGCTAACGGAGAACTTGTATGCCTGTTGATAAATGTCCGTCGTCCCGTTTTCAGTGAAACATGCGAGAAAGCCGTGCAAAGCTACGGTGGAGAGTCAACAGAGGTCAAAATATGCGTTTTTGTGACTATAGCAACTTCACGCTGAGTTCACGGTCCGCAGAGTCTGAAGTAAACCAGGTGAAGAGCGGCAGAATGAAATACGCCGGCCTCCAATGGGAACGTAGGACCAAGGAATTTGAAGTACTCTCCTGGGAGTCAGAATTCCAGAAAAATTGGTGTTTGTGCAGACGCTAGCCTTGATGGGTGGCCTGGGAGGAGCTAAATAACAAAAGTTGAGAGGAAGGGAAATTTTGTGGGAATTTGTTCACTTCCCAGAGCAGGCATTAGTCGGCGCTGGGAAGCGACGCATAATTAATGCGACTTGTGCTGCAATTGGCGTAAGTGATTTTGCTGGAGGGGAAACTTTGGCGAAGAGCGGACTGTGAGAAGTCTCCGTAGAGGTCTTCCGTTCCCACCTTGCCTAGAGTGCGGACGTGGCGTTCTTTACTCAGCTTGCCTGAGAAAGAGTGAGCATCTCTGCAGTTTAGGACTTAGCAAATGGAACGATTGAGCTTGGAGATAGGAAGTTTTGGTTCAGCTATGTACTTAGCAAGATAGCTAGGAGTGAATAGACGAGTGCAGCTTTGCAGCACCACGAGGTCGGCCGACATCCACACAACGACGCCGCTCCGCCACCCTGTATTCGGTGATATTGCGCCCGCTCGGGCCACTGATTAATTTGTTGGATCACGTCGGCAAAGTTTCCACGAGGATTTCATGGGCCAGAATTCTTCTCGCACTTTGCATTACGCCTGGGTCAGTCAATAGGAATTACTTTTGAGTTGTTGCGCTTTACTCCACACAAACGCAATTTATTACCACTGCCTGATAGGAGAGTCTTGTAATGTGATGATTGAAGCCTGGGAGCTAAAAAATAAATTTTTGCTAATCGACTGCATCTGTTTTCAATCAAGTAGTTGAATCCCAAGTCACTTTCTTAATTAATTTTATGTTCAACATTTGCATCTGGTGTCCAATAGCTGAATATAACATCAATGTGCACCCCTTTTTAATTAAAATTGATCAATTCTGAATAAATTAATGTCAACACTGCCACCGCAGTTCAATCAGGAGTCACAGGGTCATATTACTTTTTTGCGTTATCCGATATTGCGGCAGTTTTGCACTCTCTGTTGATCTGTTAGTCAATTAGTTGGGGTGAACACACGCCAAAACCAAATAAGTGATGGGTGGGGTGTTACAGAGTACGTGGTATATTTACAAGCTGTTTCAGAACATCAGCAAAATGAGGATCTCTCGAAAACGCATCGTTTTATCTACGATTTGTAATAATAAAATGACAGGAAACTACATATCAGTAGGTAAAGACTTCATGTAGTTGAAGGTTTTAGCGTTATAACTTATGTGCTACAGAAGTATACCGTTTCAACCCTGAGGAACAATGACGGTCTATCAAAAGCACGTTTTTGGTTCAGTTTGCAAATTAAATATAAAATAATGACATTTGTAGATCAGTCGCTACGCAGTGTATACTACATGCGGAGTAATGACTCCTACGTGGAAGCTATAGCGTAGTTAATAGCGTTCTGGGTAGCTGTGTCCTGCAATAAAAGCTAGCTGTTCTGCGTCCGCCTCCTTAGAAACACTTTTTTCCACCATTTATATGCTAAAAGATTCTGGATCTTTCTTATTCATTTAATAGAAGTGTTATCTCAAAATTCTGTATTATTTACAATAAACACGTTATTTGCTGCAATTCTTGTTGCAAAGGTCAATGACTGGAATGTTTCCCCAGTGGCCAGAAATCTTAACTTGACTGCCAGTCTACGCTAGAAGTTGAACACACACATTTTTCTATTGTGAGACTGTGTGTAAAATATATATACCTATCTCTTGGTTTTGCGGGCTGCCTCATGTTTGTATCTTGCTGGTAAATACGTTCAGTTATGGTGAGCAGTTTCGAAAAAAATCTCTTCTCGAATGAATTTACGAAACGAATCTCCATCTTGAAACCTATCTAATGAAGTACGTTATTTCAGAGTGTAACAAAATTGGTTCTGAAAATGCTTGTTGGTTGCCGACAAATCTCAACTTTTTGGAGATTTTTTTTTTTTTATTTCCACATCCACAACATGTTTCAGGCCCACCCCATCGTCTGGCGACCTGTAAGCAATTATAATTTGCGATTACATATTCTTCCCGTAATAGAAATGAAAGTACACACAATTGAAAGGTTCGCGAACGTACAAAAGTAATAAAAAATGTAAAGTTTCAAAATAGGCCTAACCTAAAACCCACTCTAACCAAATCCTACACTACAAAACATAGGACTGAAATATGTACATACAAAAGATGGAAGAAAATTTTTAATGTACCATTAGTGGTATCGCTGCTTCATGCCCACAGTTTCACAAAGTATTCTTGAAATACGAAAATCTGAGAAAGACCATTTTTTACTTCAACGAAACATGGAAAAACCAGAATCATACGAGGACAGCGTTTGGAAAATGAGTAATAGTTCAAGTGGCACAATAATTATGTTTCACGCTGGTTCTGTTTCCGGATTCATTCCAGAAATCAAATTAATATTCTGGGCAAAAAAAAGAGCAATTTGGGGGAAGTATCATACTGAAATGAACTCAAAGGCATTCAAATTATCGTTTAGGAAACAGTTTAACAATTTCTTGCCCGCAAACTCAGAGATTGTTATGGACAATGCTAATTATCACATATTGGCAGTTGTTGACAAGGCATCCTCAACAGTACAAAAACTATTAGCTCTTGTGTCATTGAAATCATTTTTACGCACTAAATGTCCAGATTATCTCATGCCAATCCTTCCTTTCGCTCCTTCCACTTTCCTTCAACTGTCTTTTCCTCTGATCTTACCAATGGCATTTGCTCACTAGGTATCCTACAATAGAAAATATACATGTACCATACTTACATAAATATAAATTTACGTATTTCAGATAACACAGAAAATATTACTTTAAGAAAAAAGAGAAAAAAAAGAGTAAGGAAACAAGTCATGAAAAATTCCGCCTCAACTTCAGCCCCGGAGGACTTACTGTAATCTTCTTACACGTACGAGAGCAATTCGCTGACACTTCGATTCTGCAAGCTCCGAGCAACGTCAATAACTGTTTAAGCACTGAAGCAATTCAACGAACCAGCGACAATTTCATTCTATTGCCTTTTGGATCAAATGCGGAAGCTCTCACTGGTTATCCGCTCTCTCCCACTGTCAATGATCCTCTGGCAAGAGGTGCCTCTTCAAGAAAACTTCTCTCGTTATTAGTTCCAACTTAATGATAACGGAAGATGACGGGACGTTATCGGAAAGCCTCGGACTGTTAAGCTAGCTGCCTGTAAGTAGGAAAGCTAGCTAGGTTCGGGCCACAACAATCAGCAATGTGAAAATGTGGATGGGTCCCCCCTACGGCTCGCTTTATGAGGATTACGAAAAACCAACCCACTACATCGAGTTTGGCATGCGAAGCGAAAACGAAACCCATTGCCCTTTGGGCCCACGAAAACGTGGCCAAATTCGTCCCAAACAGGACATGTGCAGGATCACCTCGGACGTCAGTTCAGTACCAGTGTCAATATCTGCAAGATAGAACAATTATGAGCCAAGTTGTCTCAGAGGAGGGTATAAGCATTGCATTGTATCTCGCCTAACCAGTACATGCATTTAGGCCCAATGGGGCGAAACAAGACCGGCAAAGTGCTAACTGCTGGTTTTGATTTTCGGTAAACTTGATCTTGTGATCACTAAATTAAAGCCATGGCGTTTCAACTCACACAGTTCGGTTTCACTTTTTCTTCTCCTTCTAGAATCTTTACTTTGTCAATGAGAGTAGACTGTGAAAGTCTTACAGGTATGTACCGCATCGCCAACGTTCTTTAACCCGTACACTGAACAATCAGCAAACGAAACCGAAAAAACATTTGGAAAGGGACCTGAAGTTCGGAGAGAAGAAAGGAAAACTTTAATGTTCGCCAGTGACATTGTGTTTCTCTCAGAGATGGCAAAGAACTTGAAAGACTAGCAGAACAGAAGGAATACTATCTTGAAAAGAAGTTATTTGACTGACGTCAACAAAAGTAAAACAAGGATAATAGAATGTAGTCGAACTGAATCAGCTGATGCCGATAGAATTAGATTAGGGAATGAGGTACTAAAAGCAGTCGTGTTTTGCTGTGTAGGCTGCGAAACAACTGGCGATGGCAGATGTAAAGAAGATATAATACGGTAGACCGGCAATAGCAATAAAAATTTTTCTGGAGAACATTCGTATGTTTACTTGTATTACAGACGTAGTTGTTAGAATGTTGTTGTGTGTGTGTTGTGGTGGTCTTCAGTCCTGAGACTGGTTTGATGCAGCTCTCCATGCTACTCTATCCTGTGCAAGCTTCTTCATCTCCCAGTACCTACTGCAACCTACATCCTTCTGAATCTGCTTAGTGTATTGATCTCTTGGTCTCCCTCTACGATTTTTACCCTCCACACTGCCCTCCAATGCTAAATTTGTGATCCCTTGATGCCTCAAAACATGTCCTACCAACCGATCCCTTCTTCTAGTCAAGTTGTGTCACAAATTTCTCTTCTCCCCAATCCTACTCAATACCTCCTCATTAGTTACGTGATCTACCCACCTTATCTTCAGCATTCTTCTGTAGCACCACATTTCGAAAGTTTCTATTCTCTTCTTGTCCAAACTGGTTATCGTCCATGTTTCACTTCCATACATGGCTACACTCCATACAAATACTTTCAGAAACGACTTCCTGACACTTAAATCTATACTCGATGTTAACAAATTTCTCTTCTTCAGAAACGCTTTCCTTGCCATTGCCAGTCTACATTTTATATCCTTTCTACTTCGAAGAATGTATTCTTTGAAAAATTTGTATGGGGCGTTCCCTTGTTTGGGCCTGACGCCTGGACAGTAAACAATTCAGAGAATAGCAGGATGGTTTGATAAGTCTGGTAAAAAGCAAGAAAAATCTTTGTTTCGCAAACAACTCACCTTACTCCTAGATATAGTCTCCGTGGAGGCAGTGGCGGATGGATGCATATGGGGGACGCGCGTGGCGCCCCCCCCCCCCCCGGCCACCCCCCCGGCCCCCCCCCCCCAGACCCCTTGTGAGGTCGACCGCATTGCCATCCCCGCCGCGCCAGCCAGTCAGGTCGCACGCCTATGTAGCGCGCACGTCCGCGTCATCGTATTTTATACGTCTCTGTCTGGCACATAGGATAGCTAACACATACCTACGAGAAAAGTTGTGGCCATTCTAGTCATCTCGATACGTTATTCTGTCTAGCATCTGTTCGAGAAAACTCGCAAATATTCTACTGTTTTCTTGTACAGAGAACCTTCGACACGCAGCCCTATAAATACGGACTATTCGCCAAATAGGAAGCTAGTTTACATTCAGAAGCAGAAATATTAAGACTGAAGAATGAATAAGTAAGAAGTCCTAGTTGTAGCAAGTGCGAAGATTAGTCAAGACTGAGAGTGAGCAGTTGTTTGTGAAGTATCACATGGTTCAAATGGCTCTGAGCACTATGGGACTTAACATCTATGGTCATCAGTCCCCTAGAACTTAGAACTACTTAAACCTAACTAACCTAAGGACAGCACACAACACCCAGCCATCACGAGGCAGAGAAAATCCCTGACCCCGCCGGGAATCGAACCCGGGAACCCGGGCGTGGGAAGCGAGAACGCTACCGCACGACCACGAGATGCGGGCTGTGAAGTATCAATAATAGTAATTCATAGTAATTTCTCAGTAAAATATTGTTACCAGACTCGTAACAAAATTTTTACTAATAACGTAACAATGCTTTCCCATACCTAACTCGTAATTGCGAGTTAGGTATGGGAAACTATTGATGCTTATATCTCCGGTAATAGTGACTTTCGAGAAGATTCCTAAAAACGCATTGTTACTATATAGGCCTCTTTGTATATGTGTATAATCAGTTTAAATAAAGCTTACTTAAACTTTGCATGTGACTTGATTATTTTTCATTATGGTAAAAGTAAAGGTTTCTCAAAATATCTTTAGCGCCCGCTCCTTGAGCTTTTTCTGTATCCGCCATTGCGTGGAGGGATAGACACTTGGTCGAGCGATCCTCCAGCTTTTTCATTCCATCGGAAAAATAGGTTTAATTCTGCAAAATACGCACTAGTTGACGGCAACTATCACTTCTTCATTTCATGAAAATCTCTTCCCAGCAAAAAAAAAAAAAAAAAAAAAAAAAAAAAAAAAAAAAAAAAAAAAACAGTTTCAAGTTAGGGAACAGGAAGAAATCACTTGAGCCTAATTCTGGTGAATAGGGTGAACGAGGAACCTATCAAAGCCCAATTCAAGCACCTTCGCCATCGTTATCGCTGATGTGTGGGATGGTGCATTATCCTAGTGAAACAGCACTTCTTTGGGTGCCAACCTTGCTCTTTTTTCTGCCAGCGTAAGTTTCAAACGATCCAACAATGAAGCTTAAGAGGGCCCAGTTATGGTTCTGCCATTTTCCAAGTGATGTACGGGTATTATTCTTTGAGAATCCCAAAAAATAGTGGCCATCTCCTTAACAGCTGACAAAATGCTATTTGCCTCCTCTGGTGCACTTTCAGTAGCTTTTGTCTATTTTTTCGCTGCCGATTTGACCCTGGTGTGTGGTGATGGACCCAGATTTCTTCGAAAGTCACAAGAAGACTTGCGGATTGCGATTAAACATAGCCATTATGTTGAAATGTTGTGACGGATGCGCTTTTGGTCGACTGTGAGTAATAGCGGCACCAACGTCGCACACAGCTTCTTCAAAGCCAGTTCTCCGTGCAGGATATTGTGCACTTTCTGAGTGAGATGACTGCAGTCTCAGAAACCTCATGAATTTTTATTCGACGGTCTTGCACTGCCATATCACGAAGTTTGTCAATGGTTTCCTTTGTGGTGATACTAATTGGACGGCCGGAGCGCTCTTCGTTTTCGGTGCTTTCCGGGCACGTTTAAATTCTTTAATCCAAAAGGAAATGGTCTCCATTAATCGTGCAGGTTCCGTGTTAATTTCATCCAGTCCTGTTTTCATTTATGTAGCAATCCAGCCCTTCATATGGAAAGGTTTTAATAACAGCAAGAAACTCGGTTTTATCCACTGCAGTCGACACACTGACTAATTCAGACGGCTGTAACAATGATCTGTACGCTGTACATTGTTGAAATTGTTTCCAGTCTTATCAGACCATCTTCGTAGATGTTTTTGAAACATGGCTCCTCAGGAGAATGCTGAAGATTTGATGGACAGATAGAATAACTAATGAGAAGATACTGAATCGAACTGAGAAAAAATAAAGCATCAAAGAATCGTCAGTTTATTAATGGAAGTGTATGTATGTGTGTGTGTGGGGGGGGGGGGGGGGGGTAGCCCAAAATATTGGAGGGAGAACACTAAAATAGCGGAGGGAACACTAACATTGTTGTCGGTTGTGGCCGTTACGCAGATATGAAGAGGCTTGCTCCAATAGAACAGCGTGGAGAGTTCCATGCATGTACTGGCCTTCGGACTGAAGACCGAAACAACACAAACACAGTGTGGTTTGATAATTCTGTGAAGGAATGGAACACTTTTGTTGCGCCTCCATAGTTGGTAAGCTTGATTATTCCAATATTCATATACAGAATTTCAACAACGCACAGCGTACAGTTCATTGTTGACAGCCGTCTGAATTCGTCAGTGTGTCGACTTCGATTGAATATGGAGAAATGTGCTGTTATTAAACATCTTCATTTGAAGGGTTGGACTGCCGTACAAATAAAAACAGAACTGAACGAAGTTCACGCGGACTCTGCAGCATCATAGCATTTACTTTTGGATTAATGAATTTAAATGCGGTCCGACAAGCACCGAAGGCGAAGCGCTATCCAGCAGTACAACTGAGGAAACCGTTGACAGAATCCGTGATATGGTAAGGCAAGTCCGCTGTATAAAAATTCGAGTGATTGCTGAGACTGTAGGCATCTCAATAGAGAAGTTTACGGAGAACTGGCTATAAAGAATCTGTGTGCGAGGTTGGCGCCGCAATTACAGTCGACAAAAGCGCATCCAGCTCAACATCTCAACAAAATGGCGATGTTTAATCTCAAGCTGCAAGTTTTTTTGCGCCGATTTGTGACTCTTTATGAAATCTGAATCCATCAGTATACGCCATAGTCAAAGCGGCAGTCAAAACATCTGACAAGGCTGGTGAAAGTGCACTGAGGAAGGAAAAGACCATTCTGTCTTCTGGCAAGGTGATAGCCAGGTTTTTTGAGATTCCCAAGGAATGATTCTGATAGATTACTTGGAAAAAGGTAGAACCGTAACTGGTTCCTATTATACTTCAACGTCAGATCGTTTGAAACTCGCTTTGGTTGAAAAAGACAAGGTTGACACGCAAGAAAAAAGCTTCTTTAGCACGAAAATGCACCATCCACCACACCAGCGATAAAAATGGCAAAATTGCATTAACTGGGCTTTGAATTGGTTTCTTATCCACCATATATACCACACTTAGCCGCAAGGCACGTCTTCTTGTTCCGTAACATGAAACTTTGGCTTGCTGGTAAGAAATTCTGATCAATTGAGTGATTCCTGTCGTCAACGAGTATATTGCAGAGTTTGACAGAACTATTTTTCCGATGGGATGGAATGCTGGAGGATCGCTGGACCAAGTATATATTCCTCAACAGAGACTCTATCGAGAAATAAGAAGAATTTTTTACGAAACAAACTTGTTTCCTTGCTTCCTTATACCAGACTTATCAAACCAACCACATATTCAATTTTTTGAACTAGGTCACACACTCAGTACATGCCAGGATGATTTCTTTGAGAAGTCCACAACCAATTCCTTCGGCATTCTTCTCAAAGTGAGACCTCGATGTTCGCAAGACTTGAAACAGTAATTCGTTCTGTCATTGCCTCCTGACTGCAATAAATAAATTATTTTTACTACGCTTTTAAGTGCACGATGTTTTACTGCAAATAATGCGCGGCCTTGCCCCAGAGCGAACGAATGTGACGACACTTATGGAAGTATGCTGTTTCCAGCAGGGACGAAGACTGCCGCCTTATTTATGTCCGCGTGGCGGTAGTTCCCTCCAATTGAAGTATTGCCGCACAGTTTTGTAGAGTACCCCTGCAGCGCACTCTGGTAGCCGGTGAATGGACTGCAACAGTGCCGGATTTAGGACTCGCGCAGCGCCCAGCCGTCTCCGGGTCGGCAACTTGTTTACGTAGTGAGGGCACTACATCACCGCGAGACGCGTTTACGACCTCTAGAGCGCCGGCGACACAGGACACGGCGGCATCAGTCGTGCCGCTGTGGTACTGGCGCAGGGCAGTGGGGAGAGAGATTAGCGACAAGGTGTGTGTCACCTGGTGCACCAGCCAATAGCGTCATACCGTCGATTCTACATAATCGTCGTTGCAGAAACAGTGCCTCACTAAAACTAATAACCTGCCAAATACTGTCCTATACATGTACAAATCCCTGATCCTCTGCTATGCAAACGTTACATGGATATCCGCCCCTCCTAAGTTCTATAAGATCCTCCATATCCTAGAACGCCATGATCTACGCCTCGCTTTCCGTATCTGCTTACTTCCCCTGCAAGGATCGTTTTTCAACTCATCTAATTCCCACCTGTCCTCACTCACATTGAACACCTCCAAATAATCTACACCATCCGTAAACTCTAGCGATTCTATTGTGTCCCCTCTCCTTTCTAATCCTAGTGCGCTGCCACTCCTCTACCTACACATCCGACCAACCTTCCACCTACCCACGCTCCATGTCCTCTTCCAAAGAAATTTCAACAGTCTCCTCCTGCCGGACCATGAACAACGCCCGGACATATACTCATCCCACAAACTCTGACTCCACCCCACCATATCACCCCCCCCCCCCGCAAGGGCTCCGTCATCCTCCTCTCCCCATGCTACACCTCCTCCTCTTCTCCTTCCTTGTGCCCCCCTCCCCAGCCCCTGTCCTCTCCATAGGTACCAATACCAGTTACCCCTCTGTCCTTGTACGCCACAGCCACACCTGTCTTGTCGCTACCTGTTAACAGTCCTCAGTCCTCACCACCACCATCACTCTCGTATCTCCGTCCATACCCACCTTTCTTTTCATCTACAGTCTAACGTCCCAGGCAGGTTTTTTTTTCCATCTTTGGTGACAGTGCATGGTGCTCTGTTTTTAATGCTCAGCTCACCTTCTGTCGTATTCAGTGTCTTTCAAGTGCGAAAATGGGATGAAATGCTATTGAGTTAAGGAATAACTTCTACTTGTATATAACTCAGATCGATGTACAGCATTATGAAATGTTCCTCTACCACAAATTTGCCGTTCAACTCATGGCGAAGCCAGAATAATCTTCGCGATTTTCCGCTCTTCTTCGACAATGGCTAACAGAACTGACGCAGCTATTTTACGCGCGTCCGCTTTCGTAAAGAAACTGTGTAGTTTGCGATCGAAATAAAGGGAGCAATGGCCGCTGGAGAATGCTGATAGTGTAAATCATGTTAACCAGTTCGTCCCCTGTGCTGACGGCGCTATCTCCTGTGAGGTCGGATGTCCCGTCCACGTCCACGTCAACGTTAGCTACCTCGTCCCGTGGGACGACGGATCAATGCTAGTTACGTATCTGTCCGTGCTGGAAAGCACTTTTGAGTTGAAGCACCGCTTGGTGGAAATGGACAGGGTTTCACAAGACGATGTCTTCATTGAGAAAGAAATTGTTTCTCACCTTAAAGTAGCTTGTTGAAGGTGGGGAGTTCTTTTTGAGATAGCTGCCAGCCATTGCGTCAGTCATCGATCATCTGCAGGCCTTCCTGCGCTTGGCTACATTCTTCTGGAGTTGCAGTCTGCTTTACTGCCTATTTACTACATTCCTCTTAGCGCACTAGAGCCCACGGAGGTGCGCATACTGCTGAAAGTCACAGTCCTCCGTGCTGCTATGTTACACGGAAATGAAAGGCAATTCTCGTATAGCCGTGCGTTGCGATGTTATAACGAACGCTGCCGACAGGTTCCGAAGCGTTCAGTCACGTGTTCATTGGAGCACTGAGGACGGCTGCAGCTGTACACTCCACAGCTCCCGCGGCGCGATGCAATGTGATTTCTAGAGGAGAGAACTTGGTGCAAAAACACGTGTTTTTTTTAACAATATGTATCAGGTTTTTGTAAAGTGCAGCTTCCCACGGAGGTCCAATGTGGGCGAGAATTATCGTTTGGCAACAAAACTTGGTACATATTCTAATGTGACAGTGCAGAACCAATTTACGCTGGGTAAACATTACTACCAACTTTGGTCACCAGGTGCAAATCTGGCGCTGTGAATACAGAAAAGACATAGAAATTGTCTCGAATGGAAAACAGCCCACATTAGCACTGAATTATGTTTATTTTAAACCTTGACCATGGTTTCAGCTATAATAATATAGCCTTCTTCAGAAGTCATACACACTAATAAATAAAAAATGACTTATGCCAGCGGCTGCGTCAAGACCAATAAAATAACTTCAACAGAAAACAGCCCACAGTTGCACTAAATTATGTTTATTTTAAACCTTGACCATGGTTTCAGCTATAATAATATAGCCTTCTTCAGAAGTCATACACACTAATAAATGAAAAACGTCTTATGCCAGCGGCTGCGTCAAGACCAATAAAATAACTTCAACAGACCTAAGCCGCTGGCATAAGTCATTTTTTATTTATGAGTGTGTATGACTTCTGAAGAAGGCTATATTATTAAAACTGAAACCATGGCCAAGGTTTAAAATAAACTTAATTTAGGGCAACTGTGGGCTGTTTTAAATTCGAGACAATTTCGTAACGCTTGCTGTTGTCGCTGCCATGATGAAAATAGTGACATATAAAATGTTTATGTAATGGATTAGGTAAGGGACGTGGGCAGAGAAGGTCAAACAAGTGAGAAAGGCATAATGTTGATTTTATTATCAACTCACACTTAAGCAATTTTTTCAGTATGGGCAGCGGAAAAGCCGACGAGACGCTGCATCCGTGAGCAAATGTTGCTCGCAGTATTTTCTGTGGAATCGGAGCAACGTGTTCCCGTCTCCTTCAGATTCCTGGTAAAAGGGTTCTTTTAGATATCCCCAGAGCCAAATGCCACATGGATTCATACCAGGTGATCTTATAGGCCACGCATCTGGAAAGACTCTGGTAATAACACGATCGTGAAAGTTTGCACAGAACAGTTCTTCTACTGGGTGAGCGACATCAAGTATTGCCCCATCTATTCTGAAAACAGTGGTTTCCACACAGCTGCTGTTGTGGATTGGCAGGAGAGCCAACCCACGAATTTTAGAGGAAGCCGAAAGGCACGCGTTTAAGCTCACGCAGGCTGGCGTGAGGTCTGGAACAGGACAAGGAATTTAGACTTCAGAAAAAAAGGAGGTAACTGGTGGAATACTTAACTTTAATCCATTAATGTTGAACGTAGCTCTTGTCTGTACATTATTTACAATATCAATAGTAACTGAACATGGCGCCTTGCTAGGTCGTAGCAAATGACGTAGCTGAAGGCTATGCTAACTATCGTCTCGGCAAATGAGAGCGTCATTTGTCAGTGAACCATCGCTAGCAAAGTCGGTTGTACAACTGGGACGAGTGCTAGGAAGTCTCTCTAGACCTGCCGTGTGGCGGCGCTCGGTCTGCAATCACTGATAGTGGCGACACGCGGGTCCGACGTATACTAACGGACCGCGGCCGATTTAAGGGCTACCACCTAGCAAGTGTGGTGTCTGGCGGTGACACCACAGCTGCCCTCTTCAAGGCGGGACTCGCATGCTGTGCAAGGAGGGCTCGATCTTACAGTACACTTGACAGGCCCTCTGGGTGCATTCTCTTCAAAGAACAACGAATCAAGAAAAAAAGGTGCTTATGAATCCCCACCATACTCACATACGGCGATTGCAGTGGCTGTCGTACACAACACGCGGGTTAACAGCACCCTCAGTTCGGCAGTTCTGTGTATTCACAGCACCCTGTAGTGTAAAATATGCATCGTCACTCCACAGAATACAGGCCAGCCACATTCATTAACTTCGACCTTCGCCAGAAACCGAAGAGCAAATTTAGAACGTTGCTGCCGATCGTCAGGTTTCCGTTGCTGTGCCGTCTGGATCTTGTACGGGTACCAGAGTAATATAGACCGCAAAGCTTGTCGTGTTGGTGACCATGGGATGGACAATACTCGTGACACTCCACGAGCAGTAGCATTACCTTGGGGCCCCGGTAGCTGAGTGGGCAGTCTGCCGCCGGCAGTGCTGCGAGGCGGTCACGCGCCAGAGCGCTGCGGGCGAGGCGCGCACGGTGTGTTTGTGTTTACTTCGGCCGCTGTAAGTGCCGTTTTCTTTCTCGACCACCATGGCGCACAACTATCGGAAGAAGACATTACGTTTCAACTTTTGTTCCGACTTCGCCCGACCCAAGGCCCTGGAGGTAGAACGATTTATACGCAATGAAGTTAAAATACCACCAACGGATCTAATTGGTATCCACTTGTCCATAGTTAGCAGTACCGTCTACGTCAAAATGATCAACGATGCGGCGTGCGACAAGGTGCTTCAAGAGGCAAAACGTGGACTGCGCTTCTGTCATTCCGACGGCAACGTCGGACCCGGTACCGTCGATCACGCAGGTCTCGGCACACGGACGATAAGGATCTTCGAACTGCCGTTCGAACTACCTGCAGACGTCGTCATCGAGGCGCTCCGTCCCTATGGCAACGTTCTGGAACATGTTGCCGAACGATGGGTCCAATTTCAAACCTATCCCGTTTTAAACGGTGTTAGACAGGTCCGCATCGAGTTGCAGAAACACGTGCCTTCCTATCTACGTATCGGAGGCTGCCGTGCCATTATAACGTACGACGGCCAACCTCGGACCTGTTCCGGTTGCGGGAAAGAAGGTCACCTACGGTCTGAATGCATTCACCGACGTGTCGCGCAGCTCCCGTTGTCGGAAGCGTCCGTCACACCCACGATGACCGCCCTACCGGTCACTTACGCAGCGGCTCTTGCCACGTCTACAGTTTCGTCCAGTCCGTCGCCCGGTCCTTCCGATCGGCACGTTCCGCCGTCCCAGTCACCAACGGACGGTGCAGACGTCCCACCTGACAACCTTGCCTCCGAACAGGCTCCCGCACCGGACGCTGAGGAGACCAGTACATCTTCACAACACCTGTTTGACAATTTCATTGTACCCACCGACGCCTTCGAACCAGGTCGACGCTCCTCCTTGCCGTCGTCCGACACTGAGGAACACGTGCGCAAACAACGCTCGTCACGTAGGCGCAAACGCCGTCGCCGTTCACCCACGGGCTCTCAGAGCGTTGCCACCCGCGACGACGAAGACGACACCCAAGCAGCCGACATTTCCACGCAGAGGTCGGCGGACAACTTTCACGATGAACAAGACGTGTCGCAGGACGGGACCACTATGGAGGTCGCCACGCACAATGTAACGATCGGTGCGCCGGTTGAGACACCTGTCTCCCCGCCGACAACTCCAGATCTCTCTCACCACGACGCAATTCCCATGGACATTGGACAGACTCACGGCACAGGAGCATGGGCCGACGACATTGAGAAAGGTACGCCCCCTCCTCCGGATGAGTTGCCTCCGCCGGACGAGGCTGCCTGTTAACATCAAAAGCGAGGCATTGCAGCTGATGGGACGGGACTTCCTGTCGGTGCCCTCCTCTTACTTCCCTTCGTGATGGTAGATGCGCGTCCACCACCACTGAAACAAACGTACCGGTTTGCCACACTGAACATCAACATGATCGGCACTGCACCCAAGCTGCAACTCCTATGTGACATGCTTCGGGCCTCTGACGTCGACGTCGCCCTTCTTCAGGAAGTACGCGTTGCCACACTACCACCAGTCTACGGCTACGACTCATACACGTCCACATGTGATCCATCAGGGCGTGGAGTGGCTTTCTACATACGCGAAGGAATCCCACTCACGGACACGACAATCCTTCCCTGTGGAAGAGGCATGGCTGTTACCATCTTCGACACGCGCGTCATCAATATCTACGCTCCGTCTGGCTCCACGAACCGTCGGCAGCGGTCCACTTTCTTCGGACATGACGTGGCGCCCCTGTTTTCTGGACGCTATGATCGCCTTATCATGGGAGGCGATTTCAACTGTGTCCTCCATCCGCAGGACCAAGTGCCTGGTTATTCGCCATGCCCGGCGCTGCTCACCTTAATCAACGATTTTCATCTAGTGGACGTTTGGGAGAAAATTCATGGCAATACCCCCGGTTTTACCCATTATACAGCACATTCTGCGAGCCGACTGGACCGGTTTTATGTCTCTGCTCACCTCGGCAATGAAGTCGCCCAAGCTGAACGATGGCCCCTTGCATTTTCGGACCATTGCGCCGTCATTTGCTCCCTGGCTCTGCCACCTCAGTCAGTCTGGCGCAGCAGAGGTTACTGGAAGCTTAATACCTCCCTCCTTAATGATCCACACTGCCGACAATGTATTGCCACTACATGGGCGTCTTGCGAAAGACGCCTTCCGCAGTACACATCCACGTCCCATTGGTGGCTCAAATGTGCCAAACCTGCGATCAGGAAGGCCTTCATACAATGTGGCAAGGAAGCAGCAGCATGGCATCGAGACACCACAAATTTTCACTACGCCGTCCTCCGTGAGCTCGATGCGCTCCCTCCATCACCAGACACCCACAGGGAACGACAACGTACTAAAGCTCGTCTCCTCTCTCTTCAACGTGCACGACTGCAGGGTGTCGTGGTGCGTTCCCGACGCCAAGACCTCCTCCACGACGAAACCCCATCCACAATCCATGCCGCATCCGACCATAGTCGTCGACGTCGGCTTTTCGTCCCCAACATCACGACCTCCGATGGTGTTCACCACACAACACAGGCGGCAGTCGTGTCTGCCTTTGCTGAACATTATCGCCAATTTTATGATGATGAACCGATGGCGACGCCCATTCCTGATGATCTCCGTCCTTCCCCTGATCGGACCCTCACCGTAGCGGAGTCAACGTCCATGATGTCTGCAATCACCGCAGAAGAGGTGGTAGATGCGATCAACAAAGGGGCCAAGAACAAATCACCCGGACCAGATGGTCTCCCAGTGGAGTTTTACCGGGCGTTCACCACGTTAATGCTTCCTCGCTGGACGGAAATGATTCAGGAACTCTTTACTCCGTCCTTCCCAATTCCACCTGAATTCGTCACTGGCATTCTTCTACCTGTGCCTAAACCGAAGGGAGGGTCTCATGTCTCTGCCTATCGCCCCCTTACGCTCTTGAATGCAGACTATAAAATCTATGCACGCCTCTTAGCAGCGCGCATACGCACTGTCTTACCTATGGTCCTTTCACCTGAGCAGACTGCACGTGGTTGTGGGGCCACCTTACAAACAGCCCTAGGAGAATGCCGTGACCTCATAGCACTGGCGTCGGTTTGTCGCCTTCGTGCAGCACTGGTATCCGTCGATTTCACGAGTGCCTTTGATCGCGTTCGACACCCATTCCTCCTCATGGTGGCGACACGTATGGGGTTCCCATTGCTTTTTGTCGATGCCATTCGCCGGTTACTACTTCCCGCGGTCTCGATGGTACAAGTTAATGGGAGGCTTGTAGGACCGATTTCTATACGCCGCTCTGTGCGTCAAGGATGCCCTATGTCTACTTTACTATATGCCATTGCACTTGAGCCCCTCATCACTGGACTTACCTCTAGACTGCAGGGCCTCACTTTGCGTGACCACACCTTCCACTGTAGGGCTTATGCGGACGATCTCCTCTTTCTCACCTGCTCCTCCACGGAACTCAATGACGCCATCCAATGGATCCACCAGTATGGACGTCTTTCTGGTAGCATTCTTAATGTCCGTAAATCGACTATGATGCCCATTGGGCGCGGCCTCCCGGCTATGGTGCCGACCCCACTCCCAGTCAGTGCCACCCTTCGTTACTTGGGTATCGAATTTACGAGCTCCACACACCGCACAGTGGCCCTGGCTTACCGGCGGCTTTTGCAGTCGATTAGGCACCATGTCCGCGGTCAAGTGCACCGTAACTTAAACCAACTCCAACGTGTGTCCTATGTCAACATGTATGTCGCCCCTAAACTGGTACACGTCGCCCAGATCCTCCCAATGCCGTTACTCCTTGGCCGCCGCATCCAATCAGCCTTTGGATATTTCGTGTCAGCAGGGGCACTTTTCAAAGTCCGCTACAACACTCTAACACTGCCTCCTGCAAAAGGTGGCCTCGGACTCATCAACGTGCGGGCACGCTCTTCTGCACTCTTTGTCCACACTCTGTTGCGGCACTGGCAGGGGCCGGTCCCGTCCTTAACACGCAGTCTCTTAGATATCCTCCAACCAGCTTCTCTCGATCCACCGATCAATGTGGCACCTATTTCTCCATTATTGTACTACGTCGCCAATTGTTTTATAGAACTCAGCTACGTTCGGGCCGATCTTCCAGTCACCCGTCCTCCCCGTACTAAAGATTATTATCGTTTGTTTATGCTGTCCAACCCTTGCGACCCCATGGTGCTCCAGCATCCTGACATTAACTGGCGCACGGTTTGGGGGTGTGTGCATGCACCCTTTTTACCGTCGTCTGTGTCTGCACTCTGGTATGTTTTAGTCTATGGAAACTTCCCGACTAATAGTCGACTTTATCGCATAGGACTGGCCACCTCCCCACTCTGCCCTGACTGTCAGCTCGAAGACACCGACGAGCACCGTCTTACGTGCCCCCTGAAACAAAACGTATGGCTCCTCATCCAACGAATCGTGGGCTTTTACCTCCGCGCCCCGCCAACGACGGTAACCCCGGATTTCCTGCTGTTGCCCCAGACATTTCACTACCCTCTTGCCAAGCACCATACCCTAATCTGGTTTCGAGGACAAGCTTTAGAATATCTCTTTCAGAGTGGTCCACATACAGTCCTTGACTTCTGGTACAAAGTTGTGACCGCGCATAACACCCTCACCCGAAAACCATCTTACCGACAAACTTTTGCCGGTTATCTCCGCAGCGTCTTCCTTGAACCCCCTCAAAGTTGGGGTGTACCGTGCCTACCTGTCACATGATGCAACACCCTTATCCACGTTCTCATGCATCGACCAAAAAACAAACACCATTTTTTTTAAAAAAAAGGAAGAAGACAGAATATGTTATATTTTGTTGTATTTAATGTTTTTCTTTTTTAATATATATCTATATATTTTTTTTGTTTAACTAACAGTCATTTGTATATTTTTAAATGGTACCTTGAAGAACTATTGCATGGTGAATATATATGTACTTTTAGTTTGTTCAATACAAATTTTTAAACAAAAACAAAAAACAAAAACAAAAAAAAAGAAAACAGGATATGTTTTATTTTGTTGTATTTAATGTTATTCTAATAATTTGTTTACCTAACACTCATTTGTATATGTTTAACTGGTACCTTGAAGAACTTTTGCTTTGTGTATATATATCTGTACTCACCGTTTGTTCAATTAAAAAAAAAAAAAGTTGGTAGGGCACTTGACCGCGAAAGGCAAAAAAAAAAAAAAAAAGTGGTTAGCGTGACAGACTGCCAATCCTAAGGGCCCGGGTTCGATTCCCGGCTGGGTCGGAAATTTTTCTCCGCTCAGGGACTGGGTGTTGTGCTGTCCTAATCATCATCATTTCATCCCCATCGACACGCAGGTTGCCGAAGTGGCGTCAGATCGAAAGATCTGCATCAGGCGAACGGTCTACCCGACGGGAGACCCTAGCCACACGACATTTCCATTTCCATACGTGGGGCACGTACTGCTTGGTCGGTTACAACACAGCAACATTTTCAGTAACTTCGACCGGGATAGGACGCCTTCCTATTACTGGTGCCACACCAAGCTCACGCGTGTTTTACAATTTCATTATCATCTTCTTTTGAACCATTTAATGACGCCGGACCTTTCTTCAGAGCTTCCAGTCGGCGATACTCTCTCACTGCAGCACTGTAGTTGCTGCCGTTCTCATAAAAGAGTTTCACTGGTCATTCACGTTATGGCTCGTCAAATGACGGCGTGGATGCCATACCGTCATACAAACAGCGTACAACGCCAGATTTGCACCTAGTGGCCAAACCTGGAACTAATTTGTTTCTGCCTAAATCGGTTCGGCATTAACGCATTAGCATAACTACCAAGTTTCGCTTCCAGACAATAATTACAGCCCCCACTGGACCTCCGTGAGAAGCTGTACTTAAATTATAACCACCCTGTAGTCAAGCAGCACCTTTTGACATCAGAACTAAAGATTATCACAAAGGGATCAAACGTGATACACTGATGGGTCAAAAGTATATGAAACACCAACGCGAGACTGAATGTTGCTTGATGGTGTTACAGGCACGTGACGCGGTAAGGATAACATACAAGCTGAGCAAAGACCAATGTGCCACAAATGGGGCAATCCACTGATGGCGACTTTGCAAAGAGCACATTGTTACGGTCTAGCGCCTGGGAACGGGCATCTCGTAAGCGGTGAAGTTGGTCTGCTGTTCGCATGATACGGTGTGTTCATAAAGTCTCTCCGCAGTGCCGTATGGTTGTTAGCCTCGCGTGCCGTATGCCGCAGTAAATATACCGAAATGAAACTCAGAGAAATACAAGTTATTAATTTATTGAATATTCATTTTTACTTACAAATTTTCACATTAAATGTTGAAAGGATCCCCCCTGTTGTTGAATACATAATTCAATTCGTCTAATCATATTTCGAAACACTGAACCCGTACTTCGAAATTTGTTAATCAAATCTCGCACAGTAACGCGATGTGGGAGTGTTGTCCCTGGAAAAACTGAATTAAATGTTTGACGAGTGAAACTGTGTACTTACCGCAAGCTTTGAACACTTGTTCGACTAAAAACATACGTTCTTCAATGGTTAGCATTTTAACAGTGACGAAAACGAAACATAGGGTTAAACTTAAACTTTCACGTCAACATGTGATTAGGTTAGAAGCATAACTCACATGCTCCAAAACCATAAATTTTCACAAATGACTAAAAAAGTGTTTTTCATGCGTCGTGCGCATGTCCCATATATTGACATCAGTATGTGCAAGAACAATGGCTATAAATCATTATGTATATTTCAGATTACGTTTGCTTATTGAGAAATTACAATTATTTAAGGTTATATTATGGGTCATGTGAGTTTTGTTAATGAGCTATGGAACATGTAAGTTTTGACAATCCCCATTTTGGATCTTGTGTGTTTTGATACTGAGCTGTTTGGACGATGTTGGTTTCGCGGGAACTATTGTGTTGCGACTCGATATGCAACACTTTTTGGTTCCGACTGCAAGCCACTTTCTCTTCTACAGTGGATATATAATATTACATTCCGATGTTAAACGTGATAAATACCAATTAATCATCTTTTATGGACTTTGTTTGTGTTAGTTTACGAAAAATATTCTCAAGTTTGTAATACCGTTTGCAATTTCATAAAAGAAATGTCTACTGTGCACATTTCTTCAGTTTAATGATCAACTAGGTCGATGTCTGATGACGTTGCGAATTTCCACATACTTCAACATGAACTGATTCTGATAATCTCTTTCCAGTGTTTTATAAAACAAATCATTTAAGTTTTTAACATCGTTCATAGAAAGTGAACTGCAATTAAATGCTCCTCCACAGTGATGACATGTCGGATACTTTCCTATGTGGAGGAACAAATCAAGCCAATAACAAGAATCAATTTAATTTGAAAACAATGAAGAAAACAGGATATTCTAATCTCATTCGTTTGGCTTCCTGACTTTTCCACATTTCTGGGTGCTGTGAACGTTTCCTTGGCCTTTCTCTTTCTCCAACGGGTGAAACGTTTTCTTCCATGACTTGTGTCTTAAATCAGTTTTATTCCAACCATTATATTGAATTATATTCCCCAAAATAACTGAACAGAACAGAAAACACACTCCACTGGCATCAATATTTACTACTACACAAGAAAATGGCGAAGAGTGAGCTAATCGCTGATTGGTCAAGATGAGGCACGGGACAAAACTCACAAGATCCCGTGGATCATGAGACTTTTGAAACTAACCATGAAGTTTAACACCGGTTTTCTCAAGGATCTTGTGCCAAATGTGAATAACTGTTTCATGAATTATGTTCTATGTATAAAGCAGGGCTTCACAACATACGTGCTCGCGGAGCTAGCTGTGAGCAGCAAGGCGCGAGCACGGAGCAGCGTGAGCACGCTACCCCCACTACCGGACCAGAGCGGAGAGTGGGGAGAGTCACGTGGGGTACACAACAGCTGCCGACAGTCGACGTAAATCCGCGGCCACCTGCAGGGATATCACTCATGAATTATTACTGTGACAAATGAAACAAATAAAGGAGAATGTAGACGTGCCACATAATTTTACTAGCTTAGTGTATGCCTCTACCATCTGTAGACACTGAAACTAAAGAATTCCACGAAAATCCTATATTTTCAACACTTTCTTCAACGCTACTTAAAATATCACCTCCGGTTGTAGTGTTCTTCATGGCTACTACATCGAGGAGCTCCTCCCTCACCTGAAGATCTCTATTAACACCTCTAATAAATATGGCAAGCTGCGCTGTTGCGGTGACACCAACACTTTCGTCCAGAGCTAGAGAATACGCCATAAAATCTTTACAGATATTTGCAAGCTGGCTCTGGACGTCATCTGCCATGTCCTGTATGCGACGCATAATGGTCATGTTAGATAATGACACAATCCGAAATTGTTCAACTTGAGATGGACACAAATGCTCCGCTGCAACCACCAAACATTCTTTTATTAAATCATCAGTTAAGGGGCGCAGGGATTTTGCTAAAAGCAAAGCAATTTTGTAACCCACTCTGAGAGCTGCCTCAGTAGATTTTTCTTCGTCGTCCAGATCTTCTTCGGATAGCTTCCTTTTAAATTTAATAACTTCCTGTGCACGATCTGGTCAATCACATTTTCCACGTCCGTAGTCTTTCGCGTGGTACGACATATAATGTCACTGCAAATTAAATTTCGTAAAAGAATTCAGCGTTTTGTGACATACAAAACATTTTGCAACATCATCTTTTTCTGTAAACAGATACAATTCCTCCCAATGGGGGTTGAACTGCGAAAGCGTGGTTGGGGTTACACAACGGCGACTTCACATGATTCTTAACCAGCGAAGTGACTGTTAAGAGCTGATCGTAGTACTTTAAACGTTACACAGTCGACGCGAATTCAATAGGCACGCTGCGGCCCTATTCAAACGTGCGCGCGCATTTCCCCTCCCTCCCTACTCCGCGACCTTGCAGCTGCTCGCGAGCATGTGCCTGAGCAGACGCGAGTACTCGCGCTCAAAACCAGCCAGTTGTTAAGCCCTGGTATAAAGCTATATGAGAATATGTCGGCATCTCAGTTTTCATTATTTTGGAGCATGTGAGTTATGACTCTAGCCTACACACGTAACTACACACACCAGCGATACTACTAACGCTGGCCGAGATAAACGAAGCAGTGGAATGTTGGGAGCAACCCAGGCAGGCGAACAATCATACGGCACGCACAGATAACAATCATACGGCACTGCGGAGAGACTTTTTGAACACCCCGTATTATCGTGAGCATCTAGGGAAAAAGATTGAAGGACGGTGAAATCACGTGTAGTCGACAAGATGATGGACGTCCACGCCCCATCACAGACTGTGTAGGTCTGAGGTTCGATCGCTGTGCAAAGCAGGATAGGTGGCGATGTGGTGCAGGCACAGCTGTTTCGGGGAACACCATTTGGCACTCATTGCTGAACATGTGGCTCCGCAGTAGATGACACCTACGTGTTCCCATGTTCACTCAGCGACATCGTCAATTACGATTGCGGCGTGCTCAGAAACTGGGCCATGCATCATTGGAAGTGTGTCATCTGGTCGAATGAATAACCAGGACGATGGTCGTGCCCAGGAACGCCGTCATGCAGGTCAACAGCTGCTCAATACTTGAACCACATCACAGACGCTGATAGGCTGGGGCAGTATAAAGCTATGGGCGACTATCAGCTGCGCTGCCATGGGACTTGGACTAGCAGTCGAAGGTTCCTTGACAGCTGTGGACTATGTGAATATTACTGTGAATCATCTGCATCCCTTCATACATGATGTCTTCCCTGGCGATGTCGGTATCTTCTAGCAAGGTAACTATCTGTGTCACAAGGCTAGAATGGTGGTAAAATGGTTCGAATCCTTGCAGCGCAGAATCACATTCATCAGCAGTCCATGCTTCCCAATCATTGCACCTCTCCAAACACAGCCGTTTGTGTTCTGGTTCATGTGATAGTAATTCCCTAGTCCGGCTGCTGCTTGTCTCTGGCCAATGGTGCCGTGTGTCACAAAGTGTTGCAGGGAGTCCATTACTTGTTCTCGGATGCTAGGCGCTGATAGAAGAGCTTACGATATGTTTTTTCATTACGACGATCCTTCTTTGTTATTGTCATATGTAGTCGACAGCAATCTTGATGACGAGTTTGCCTACCCTCACGTTCCTATGCAGTCCAACATCGGGCCAATGTTACATCCGAATGTCTCGCAAATTTGGACACTGGACGATTTGCGCACACTGAGGACCCTTTCAAACTCCGATAACGCTGTCCCACATGAGTATGCGGCATGTCCGTCTTCTTCATAGTAGTATGGTTTGACTTGATTCCTTTATTGACACTCTGACGTCCGGCGACACCATAGTGGTGTCGTCTGCATAGTATCGCGCAGTGGCCGGCGACAGCACTTTAGTATCTTTTGCTTTCTGTTGGTGTTTTGTTTAGGTAACAATACGTTACACTCGTCAACAAGTTTTTTGTTTTTATAAGTACTTGCGCCCTTCCATCAGGCAGACGAAAGAGACGATACGATTATTTCCTATGAATGCGCGGAGCAAAACTTGGAGGTTGCCACTACATCGCGTACGTCTCATCATGATCCGGTTGACAGACTTTCCGGTCACATAAAGCCACACCAACTAATAGGCCTCCGTATTTCCGAAACGAACAAACGAAAACGAAGAAACTGCCAAGTATGTTAAAAAAAATAAAAAAAAACGTAATGTGCAAGTCTTGTGGAGTTGCGTTACATCTTGGAGACTGTTTTGCTGCATATCATACGAAAGAGAAACACTAAGTACCAAAGACAACGCAAATAAACAAATTTATGAAACAAACAAATTTTGTATTTATTTGCGTATGTATATCTCCGAAATTTCATGAAAGTAGGGGAACAGGGTTGAGAACTTATGAGAACTAACGATGAGATTAGTAAAACGTTACAATTTATAATCGCCTGATAATGTCAAGAACGGCCGGTGCCAAGAGAATAAATTTGTACGAGACGTGCGGACAGCAAAGTGTTAATAGATGAAACAATGTACTCAGTGTGGATAATGTCAGTCAAAAAATTGCCACATTAAAAGCTTAAAATTAATTTCATTCGATTAAATTAATATGAGTGCTGCAAAACTGCTGAACTGGTAGCTAAATGAAATGCCACTAGTTAAAAAGCAATGACTTAATTTGACGCGTTTCGGGAGATATCCAACATCAGATAGTCATGACCATCTAGGTATTCAGATGCATAAAGACACGTTGTTACTGATAGAGGCAGACAGCTGTATCAGTTACAACGTGTCTTTATGCATCTAATACCTAGATTATCGTGACTATCTGATGCTGGGTAGCTCCCGAAACGCGTAAAATAAAGTTACAGTTTCATAACTAGTGGTATTTCATTTAGCGACCAATTCAGCAATTTTGCAACATTCACATTAATTTACAGTATGGTTGCATTCTTCCTGCGTGACTTTAAGTCACAATTACTATTCACGCAATATAATTGACAAAGAATTTTCTTTTAATCTCTAACTACATTTACTTTTTAATCTCATGTAATTACCATTTCCACATATATGTTATAGTATAGAACGTCTTAAATTAATTAACTTTTCCTAATTCAGATACTCCGAGAGCTATAAAAAATTTTATTTTGTAATTATTTTTTTAAATTTTGTTTTGAAATAGCAGATCGTATCTCTTTTACACGTTGTGGCAATTTATTATACACCCAAGAGCCAAAGAAACTGGTACACCTACCCAATAGCGAGTAGGGCCCCCGCGAGCACGCAGAAGAGCCGCAACACGACGTGGCGTGGAGTCGACCAATTAGTGCTGGAGGGAACTGACGCCATGAATCCTGCAGTGCTATCCATAAATCCGAAAGAGTACGAAGGGATGGAGATATCTTCTGAACAGCAAATCACAAGGCATCCCAGATACGCTCAATAACATTCATGTCTGAGGAGTTTGGTGGCCAGCGGAAGTGTTTAAACTCAGAAGACTGTTTGTAGAGCCACTCTGTAGTAATTCTGGACATGTGGGGTGTCGTATTGTCCTGCTGGAATGCACAATGGACACGAGTGGATGCAGGTGATCAGACAGGATGCTTACGTGCGTTCACCTACCAGAGTCGTATCTAGACGTATCAGGGGTCCCGTATCACTCCAACAGCACACAACCAAAACCATTACAGAACTTCCACCAGCTTGAACAGTCCCCTGCTGACTGACAGGGTTCATGCGTTCATGAGGTTGTCACCATCCACTCGATACAATTCGAAACGAAAGTCCGACCAGGCAACATATTTCCAATCATAAACAGTTCAATTCGGCGTTGACGGGCCCTGGCGAGGCGTAACACTTTGTGTCGTGCAGTCTTCAAAGGCACACGAGTGGGCCTTCGTTTCCGAAAGCCCATATCGATGATTTTTCGTTGATGGTTCAGTACTGAAATCTGCAGCAATTTGCGGAAGACTTGTAGTTATGTCACGTTGAACGATACTCTTCAGTCATAGATGGTCCCGTTTTTGCAGAATTTTTTTCCGGCCGCAGCGATGTCGAGATCTGATGTTTAACCGGATTCCTGATATTCACGGTTATCCTCGTGAAATCGTCTTACGGGAAAATCCCCACTTCGTCGCTACCTGAGAAATGCTGTGTCCCATCGCTGGTGCGCCGACTATAACACCACTTTCCAACTGACTTAAATCTTGATAACCTACTCTTGATAGCCTACCATTGTAGCAGCTGTAACCGATCTAACAACTGCCCCAGACACTTGTTGTCTTCTACAGGCGTTGTCGACCGCAGCGCCGTATTCTGCCTGTTTAGATATCTCTGTATTTGAATCCGTATGCCTATACCAGTTTCTTTGGCGCTTTATTGTATAATTTGGTGGCATTATGCAATAAACTGTTGAGTTTTAACTATATTTTTGCAGTTCCGTTGCAAAATATAATTGTTTATAGTTTCATAATCATGAATTACACCATTTTTATCATGGTAGTCAATATTTGTCTTACGTTCATAAGACTTCAAAAATATAATGAAAGGGAGACTTTCGATTTCCAGGATCTTAAAAATTTTAAGGCAGTGAGCCGGGCTGCCACTCTTGTTTATCATAAGTATAGCTCTTTTCTGAAGTCTAAATATGGCTTAGGCATTTTTCCTATTCACTTCCGAAAAAAATATGCCATAACTAATGAGAGAATGAATACAAGCATAATATACTGATCCGAAATACGAAACATTGCATACTCATGTAAGAGTTCAGAGGGCAACGCATGCTGTAGGGATTCTGTTACAATTCCTACATGTTCTTCCCACGTTAAGTTACAGTCAACATGAATTCCAAGGGCTTTTGTGATTTTCGCGCATGGTATTGATTTATTGTTTATTTTAAGGTGATTATAATCTGGTTTTTGGTGTTCCGGACTTCTGTCGGTAAAAACGAAACCCTTATAGGATCATTTTGTTGTCGTCTTGAGTGTATGTCTGTTAAGAACCCTTTTACCCAGGAATGGACAGAGGTATCGAGCCAATTTATGTCAAGCACTGAGGTGTACCGTCCCTCGTCGGTGTAAAAAAATTAAGCTTCAGAATCACTGCAATCAAAAGATACAGCCGTTTATATAACATATTTTCATACTCGCAAAGTCACTCATCTAAAGCTACAGATCAATTGTCTTTATAAAGAATTAAGTTTGTACGGAACGCTCAGGATGCCAGCCCACTCGCACTTGCTCGTGCTTTTTTTTTCATTTTTGCTTATTTATTCATTTATTTGACACGTTAACAGTGCTCGTTTTCATTGTATTAAGTGTGATCACGCAACAGCTGGCCAGGCTAAATAAGCAATAAATAAATAAGCAAATATCCGACGCCGTTCACATCACTTTTATACTCTTCCAGGCCTGGTAAGGACACTAAACATGAAAAGCACTAATGGATTCTGGGTGCCATTTTACCTGGCACAGAGAACTGCTACTCTAGTCATTTACGTGCCCGCCGAATATATGTACGTGTACAAAGCTGAAGTGACATGTAACCATGTCTTTGGGTGCTTCACTTTTTTTGTCAGTGTATTCAGGGTAAGTTACCTAAGGCCGGTATTACACTATCTAATTTCTTTGTTAAAGATTTGATCAAAGATGTGATCAAATATTCCGTCAAATATATTTGACTAAGATCTTTGACGTAGCGCTAGAAGGGGTATTACACTGTCATCATATTTTTCGTCAAAGTTCAAGATGGCTGACAACAACTACTTGTTATTAACCGCTGCAGTTGCATGTACCACAAATGCACTGTGTGCATATGCGGAAGAGAAGTGGGGGAAAAAAAGGTAACATACCTGGGTGCAGCCGTGGGTTTTAGGACGACACGATAAAAGCATTCGACAAAACTTGTTACATGAGCTTATAGTGGAGGACGTCAAGTCGTACATCAATTACTTAAGAATGGATGAGCATACATTTCTGTATGTGCTCAGTGAAGTGTATTCTCATATCACAAAGCACAATATTCACTTACGAACTGCTACATCTGCAGAAGACAGGCTCACTGTAACATTCCAATTCCTTGCTACAGGAGAGGGTTAGGTTAGGTTAGGTTGGGTTAGGTCAGGTCTGGTCAGGTCTTAAACTATTTTTGTATTCAGGGTGCCTCGCACTGTAAAGCGCCTCATCAGCTTCATACATCTCTATTAATTTTGTAGTTGTCGGCACACACCAATTGTATTTACTGGCAATGTTTATAAAAACACTACAGACGACATAACACTGCAGCGATGCTAGCCCTCCTTTTGGTAACATGTCACATTGCAGTGAACAGATGACAAGCGACTTCTTTGACCAAATCTACAGCGTGGCCCTAGATTTGATCAAATATTTGACGAAGTTCCCTATTACACCATCAAATACCTTTGACAAAGAAATTTGACAGTGTAACACCGGCCTTAGCTAGCACAAGTACTTGAGTCAGTCATTAAGCAGCGCAGCTCCACAGCGCCCTCAGTGAGTGGCTGCCCTGTGACAGCTGGCGTCCCTTCTTGGGCCGCGTTCCCCACTCCTGCTCAAGCAGCACGTGGCCTCCCAGGGGAGCGCTGCAGCCGCAGTATCGCTCCCTAGCGGCCCCTGCCCCCCCCCCCCCCCCCCCGCAGCACGTGTGCCCGTCGGCCCCTATTAACCCGCTCCTCCTCCACTGTCCCCTACAGACCCCTCGCGGGTAGGGACTCCCCCTCTGCTACAGGGCGCTAGGAGCTCAGTTCCATTTAGCGAGAGTAGCTCATCATTCGCTTATGAGTCAGCGACCTGCACGCTGCGTGAGGTACGGAAGTCGCCCTGCAATATTCGTGAGGTGCACTGTGAAACTATATCATTCCCATATACTTAAAGATCTTTTTACTTAGGACACGTTTCGAAGCTTTGTGCTATCATCAGGTGGCGGTTCTGGTGTTTAACTCACAAGGGAACATCCCCATCGCACCCCCCTCAGATTTAGTTATAAGTTGGCACAGTGGATAGGCCTTGAAAAACTGAACACAGATCAATCGAGAAAACAGGAATAAGTTGTGTGGAACTATGAAAAAAATAAGCAAAATATACAAACTGAGTAGTCCATGTGCAAGATAGGCAACATCAAGGATAGTGCACGCGCAGGAGCGCCGTGGTCCCGTGGTTAGCGTGAGCAGCTGCCGAACGAGAGGTCCTTGGTTCAAGGCTTCCCTCGAGTGAAGAGTTTACATTCTTTATTTTCTCAAAGTTATGATCTGTCCGTTCGTTCATTGACGTCTCTGTTCACTGTAATAAGTTTAGTGTTTGTGTTTTGCGACCGCACCGCAAAACCGTGCGATTAGTAGACGAATGGGAACCGAAAACATTTGATCGCAAGATCATGTCAACCGATTCCTCCACAGGAAAACACGTATGATATATTCTATACGACACTGGTGACGGCATGTGCGTCACATGTCAGGAATATGTTGTCGACCCACCTAACTTGTACACTTGGCGAATGGGTATATGGACTACTCAGTTTTGCTTATTTTTTTCGTAGTTCCACACAACTTCTTCCTGTTTTCTCGATTGATCTGTGTTCAGTTTTTCAAGGCTATCCACTGTGCCAACTTATAACTAAATCTGACGGGGGTGCGATGGGGAGGTTGCCTTGTCAGTTACTTGTTCATGGGACACTAACAACTCTGAAATATACACAGCGACGGAGTGAAAAGTGTTGCACCATAAAAATCTTACCCTAACACTACCTGGGTCATTTTATTGACAAGTGAGGTTGCGAGGTGCCGGGACTAACAGTGTATTTAACACTAAATTCTTCTAGAATCTTCATATGGAAATGATGCTCTAAGCTCCCCCTTTTCTAGCTCCGACTTTTGCTGTTGCACATGGATTAAGAAGAAACGCGAACTGACTGTAATCGACCCTGCAAGTGGAGTGGAAAAGAGTTTGGCACCTGCAATAATTTAATTTGATAGAAATTAATTTGATAAAGAAAAGTTTCATTAATGTAGCGAGAAATGAAAGGGTTGCTCTACCGATCTACAGAATGAAAGTTCTGTCCAAAATAACAGTTTGATTTATTATGACTTAACTCAAAATAATAAACAAAACATATGAAACATTTAAAATACGTCAAATTGAATACTCAAATAAATGCTGTGAAGGTGAAGTTGCCCATAAACTAGCTCGTGACCTTTATGGCCAAGTGGTATGTGGAGCCAATTCCTTGCAACTCAAATCTTAAGAGAAAGACCCAGCCAACACAACATTAATTGCTGCTACAGTAGTGAGAACTCAAGACAATGAACACCCAAGACAGAACCACGTTAGAAAAGACAGGAACAGGCGCGCTCTGCTGAGCTCTGATTATCACATAGCAAAATTCTCTAATCTGCCGGTGCTGCGGACATACATTACCAAGCTGTATTCTTAACTCCAAGGACACGAACTGGCGTACCGGAGATGATGGTTGGTTGCTTTGACGTCCAGTCATGGTGATGATAAAGTCGCGAGTATAGCCCAAAACAAATTATCCTGGTCTGGTTGTTCCAGACTAAAGACTTCCTAGCAATACAAATACGCCTCTGAGCGAGACGAAGGAGTCTCGCCACACAATCATTGACGATACAGTGATTGATTTTAACAAGCGAAGTCACACAGTAACTCCGATACAGTCAACTTATGCAAAAACTGCTCAAGACGGACAACATAGGCCGCTCGTACGCAGAACGCTCAATTGTCAACTGTACTCGGGAAGTTACGTTGAAGTCGAAATTTCAGCAACTTCGTCAAACAGTTACAATTAAAAGAAAGTATATTAGACAGCCAACGGAAGGCAGGTTGTCCAGAGCAGCGAGAGCTCAGTCTTGTAAGCTACTCCGAACGAAAGGCAAGACTCCACACTCCCAAGAGCACCCGTACAAGCCAAACACAGAACATTACCGCCCCCAACACAGTGGCCGTGGTTAAACGTGCCAATCAGCAACTCGAAAACCGGGGGAAAATTCCACTCTGTTGTCGAAGCACTACTATTCCATAAATGGAGGTACTTGGCGCCAATTTCTACGCCAATTTTGCTACGTCATGGAGCTATCCCCTGATCAAGCCAATCACATTTATGATTTTGCAGAAAACGCGGGAATTTGCCGGCCAAGACTGCCTGGGAACACAAGTCATTTCCACGCCTCGCTCGAAGCCTGTCAGAATGCGTTTTCACGAAGTCTCTGCGAAGTAACGGAATCTCTAACTCCAGCCGCTCCTTCAGGCCCCTGTGGGCGTGTCGCCCCTGCTCTTATGACAATGTCGGCGTCTGGACAGCATCCACTCGACTTCCTCACACCTGTCGGTATAACCCTTTCAAGGTCAGCAGAACCCTCCTGTCACCGGACCACCCGGGTGACGAGAGATGCTGTGTGGGAAGGCCGCATGTGAAGGAATAGCAACTTTTCACTGCATGCAATTAGAGAGGAAGATATTCATATCTTCTGAGTTCTCAATACTAGCCTTGTAATCACCATACTCACCTATACTTTCCCAAATCGAATTACTCACGGTCAGAGTAAGATATAAATATGAGAGGGGGCAAGTCACTGTGTGCATTGTAAAGGCATGCCACATCTCAAGGTGACAGGTAGTTCTTTATTGTTTTCTATACGATAACACATTCAGGCCAAATGAAATACATGGTGAGAGGATACGAGATTTTACACATATTTTGTAGCCAAAGTTTGAAAATAAATAATTTTGTTGAGTGGAAGTGATTCTCGTAACAAGATGGTTATTGTCTAATATGTTTTGTATTTAAAGACGCAATAAAAGCCTTAAAAGATTGAACTGGCCAAGTCCTCGTTTTTAGCAATAATTAAGTTATTCTACAGATAAGAAGAATAATTAACGAGTCGGGGTTCATAGACTACTCCGAGGTGAAGATCACAACAAGGTAACTTAAAATATTAACGAATCCTCGCAACACGCCACAGTAAAGGGTACCCAAACAGTGGCATCAGTATACAGTGCATCCCGCCTCTGATGACAGCGCAGGCGTGTATTATCGCGTGTAAACGATCATTAACGTGCCGAACGGCATCCTGCGATAGATTATCCAAACTACCTTGCGCCTTTTGTTGCGGTTCGGCAACATTTCTTGGAGACCCTAGGGAATGAGTAAAATGCAGCTTGATCATGTTCCATACGTGTGCAATTGGCGAGAGACTTGGCGATCTTACTGGCCAGGTAGTTGTTTTACGTCACGAGAGTACGTTGCGTCGCAGCGGGCGTATGTGGACGTGCACTATCCAGCTCAAAAAGCACATCACCTTCCTGTCGAAGTAATGGCAGTAGCACGAGCATAACAGAGCCGGTGGTATGTAGTCGGCAGTGGTTACTTTACCCTGCAGAAACACCAGATGTGACCGCGATTTGTAGCTGAATGCCTCTACACCATGAAGCGTGGGGTGTATTGTATTGCGAATGCGCTGTGGAATAGGTGATATGGTTCAAATGGCTCTGAACATTATGGGACTTAACATCTGAGGTCATCAGTCCCCTAGAACTTAGAACTACTTAAACCTAACTAACCTAAAGACATCACACACAGCCATGCCCGAGGCAGGATTCGAACATGCGACCGTAGCGGTCGAGCGGTTCCAGAGTGAAGCGCCTAGAACCGCTCGGCCACAGTGGCCGGCTGGAATAGGTGACTCGCCAGGTCTACGCCATATGTCAAACAGATAGAACATACTCTCATCACTGAAGTCAAGGGAGCGCCATTCCAAACTACACTCTTCCACGATACCAGAGTAGACATGCTAGGCGGTGTCGTGGTGTCAGTGACAGCCTGGTCAGAGGTCATGTGACCTTAATCTTGTTGCAAGCAGACGGTCCGCAAAGGTCCCTGATGGTATAATAGCAGGTACAACATTTGTCCGGGTTTCGTCTGTGGATGATGTCTTCCGTGGATGATGTTGGCAACAGCTTCTCTCACAATGCGTCGATCTTGCAGTGCACTTGCACTACTGCAACGTCAGGAACCTGGTCTACAGCTCTGCGAATGTTCCCTAGACCACTGTTAAAGGAAGTCACATACCACTGATACATTGTGGCCACGTGTGCAACAGCTCGTCGGCACATTTATGCAGCTTCATGCAGGCCTACAATGCTATCCTGTTCAGAAGACTGGAGCTGTTCAACAGGAGTAGGTATACATGTACAGTCATGCTCAAAAGTATCCGAACGACCTGAATTGCATTTCGCCTGATTCGCATACAACCCTCATAACGCAGCTGTCTAGCAGGTCCTCTAATCGCTCCTCGGTACAGTCGTTCGACTATTGAAAATGGTTCCTACAAATCACCACTAGAAAACACTGCTCTGTATCGCAATAACTCAAGATGTAAAGTAATACCACGATACTACAAATATCAGGGAACACCTTTTCACAGATATGACGGTTCTTCAGGCTTGTAAGCTCACATTTATTACAATAAATGACATACCTGAAATGTTACCACTCTCTTTATTACGTCAGATAGGTAATGAACGTGGTAAGTTCGTCGTATTCATGATTTCCTCATCAAAGTAACATACCGTACTTATTATTTAACAAAAAAAGTCAATAAAAATTTAAGTTATTCACGAGCTGCTAGTTGAACTTCAAATGACACGACGAACCGTCTCGTTCTGCATATGGATTCAAACCCAGGTCATGCAGACTAAGCAAAGATTTCGTGACTGACGGAAACTGACAGTCATTCCTGACTTGGCATACAGAGAGTGATATACCTCGATTTCAGACAGTATCAGTTAGCAAATATCAGCTTTAAATTATATAACGTAAACATTTTTAACGGACGCGAATTCCAACCCAGCATCTATTGTCCCTGTTAACGAGGTACGAGAGATGTTAAATATTGCTTCTTCACAAGTAACTTACTTGAAATGCCGTGAGGTAAAGCTTTGTGTTGGACAGGGATTCGAAACCATAACCTAATCGGATTGTTATCGAAGCACAATCAACTGTGACATATCGGATTTTCCCGGCAGTAGCCAGATGTTTTAACTGAAATGACGAGACGAAGCATTAATTTTTTCCTTCCCAGGACTCCAACCCGGCACCTATCGCTGTTATATTCTAGAGAAAACGAACGTTAAATATGGGTTTGTTACACCATCAGCGACATGTGAGCATGTTTGAACTAGAAATAATATGACGAAGAGTTCAGTGCTGACTGGTAATCGAACCCCACAAATATCGTTGTTGACTACACACAAAGAGACGACAGCTACCGAATTTTTCTCCACCAGCAGCTCGAAATAACATCCTTGAACTTACAGTGATCTCGAAAATAGTCCTGTGTCTCACTTGGTGTCAAAAACGTCAGACATCGTTAATGGTGACATTAAAAATCAAAATTATTATCCACCAGCAGACATGTGTACTCATGCTAGATCTTGATAATACATAATGAAAACTTTAGTCCAGGGCGAGGATTCGAACCCATTCACGCGCAATATGTGGAGATGTTGAGGAATCTGCAGTTTTGAACAAACAACAAATTGTAGTCGAAGGGATCAAATTCCGCGTTAAGGGCGGTCTGAGTTGCATTCCCAGTTCAGAACCAGTTATATCGACATACAGAAGCTCTAAGAAAAGGTGGAATAAGTGTCCCGAGACCCTACAAAGCGTTTGTTTCGTCACTAGAAATAAATAACTAGTATAATAAAGGTTACTGGTGATAGAGTTTCTACATGTCGCCGCTCCTGACTTTATTTTGGTTCAACCTAATGTCTGCTTTGTAGAGAAGGAATATAATGTTTAATGTAAATTTCAGACCACAAGAACATTATACCTTCTTCACTTGGCGTAGCCAGAAGAGAATAGAATCTGTCTCTCCCTATCAAAAATCGTCGGCATAAGATGGAATCGAACCCAGACCATGAGTATATGAACCTACCAGCAATCCAACGGACCACCAAATCCTCTGCCCTATGTCTCATTTTTCAATTGTAGCGCCGTTACGCCACACTGGATGAGAATTCTGACACACAGGCTCCCTGTAGCGATTTGCAGCATGTTCAGTACATTTATTTACTTGGTTGATCGAATCGCCATGAACTAGTTGCCTCGGCTACCCAGTGCATACATTCGACTCTATTTTGTAATCACCGAAATAAAATCGCGTAACTGCCACCTACACAGAAATGTCAACAGTGTAGGATGCAGAAATTTAAATAGGAAGTGTATCTATCCACTTGAGCTACTCTATTGCGCAATCTGTTTTTTGATAACGTCATGAAGTGAAAAGAAAAGCTGTAACTGTCTGTCTCTCAGAAGTCTACATCAGGCCTTATGCATTATATAACACTGCGGAATGTGGAAGATCTGAAGGAATTGTTGTTGACTTCTGGAGCTGCTGTAGCTGCAGTTCAGCTAGTAGTGTAACGATAAGTGTAGTGCACTGTAGACAAAACGGCGCGTGTTCGAATACATTCACTGCTACATTTTTTAAATGCAGTTCTGCTGTCTGCTGAAGTTATCAATCTAATGGAACTTTGAACATAATTCCCATCACTTCTCAAGCCAAAATAGTAGCATGTGGAAAAAGGGCCAACTTCTGCGACATATTGTTCTTTTCAGGTTTAATAGACGGCCAGGCAGCACATGCATCTCGAAACTTTTGTATTATGTGTAGGGAGAGGGCATCGTGCCACAATACGTCAGATAAGTATTTTCTACATTAGCTGCCGTGTAATAGTGGCATTTTATTCTTCTTCAAACCTTGTTTGACAGCTTTAACTCAGAACAAGTTTTCTACATGCATGTCATCAATAAACTGCATGTGCATTGGAATGAGATTTTCACTCTGCAGCGGAGTGTGCGCTGATATGAAACTTCCTGGCAGATTAAAACTGTGTGCCCGACCGAGACTCGAACTCGGGACCTTTGCCTTTCGCGGGCAAGTGCTCTACCATCTGAGCTACCGAAGCACGACTCACGGCCGGTCCTCACAGCTTTACTTCTGCCAGTATCTCGTCTCCTACCTTCCAAACTTTACAGAAGCTCTCCTGCGAAAGGCAAAGGTCCCGAGTTCGAGTCTCGGTCGGGCACACAGTTTTAATCTGCATGTGCATTGTCAGACTGTTAGTAGATAACACCAGAGAATTGGCATATATCGTTGATCATTAATTTCTCGCCGCGCGGGATTAGCCGAGCGGTCTCAGGCGCTGCAGTCGTGGACTATGCGGCTGGTCCCGGCGGAGGTTCGAGACCTCTCTCGGGCATGGGTGTATAAGCTTAGGGTCTGATGACCTTAGCAGTTAAGTCCCATAAGATTTCACACTCAATTGAACGCTTTAATTTCTCTCGCATGTCTACTATTGTTTAAACAACACTAAAAGAAACCCTACGAAAAGTGTGCACTGCATTATAAGAAATGAAATAAAACTACCCAAGATAACCTTACGACGAAAGTCTGTTTTAATAAAGCTGAGTATCTCTATACAAGCGTGCCTCTATCGGATCGAATTAGTAAAATACTACTCACTTACATTTCGATTGGGTCTGTGTTTAATTGGTATGCTGTGTCATACTGAAGAGGTATGCAAATGTAGCATTTCATAAATAAAGTTATGCATTCCTAGAAACCCAAAATTTGCTTGTCGGCAATGGAAAGAGGCAGCATTGCAAGTGTTTCACCATTGCACTATGAGCGAAAGTATTTTCTTGCGTTTTCCTTATCGCTGTTGGTCTGACTGCTTGTAGCTCTTTCACAAGAGGGATAAAAACGTTGCAGTCGGCGAGACTGGAATCACGAACCAGAAGAAACGCTTTCCTTACCTGACAGCACGTTACCACATAGCTAGGACAGAGGTATGGGCCTTGGGTTTCTGTTACTAGGCTAATAGGGACTATAACTCGTAAACCGCTATTTAAAGGACAAGATTAGTTGCGATTTCGACGCGCAACGACTTTCCTGGGCTGAAAACCGTAGATTTACAATCTTTTGTTACACCTCAAGCGATAATAACTCTGATTATTCAATGGAAATGATAGGAAAAATCAAGTGAACTTTGAGGCTTAATTCCGTGCACACCAGGAAGATCTCGTCGATCACAGAATTGCCAAATATACCTTGCCTTGTTGCCAAATCTCAGTTACAGTACCAGCAGGAAGAAGACGAGCTTATGTGATCCTACAGAGGGCTGGGAAGTGACCATAGCTGGTATCTCAAACACGCAGCTGGCACGACCTGGAATACGTAATGCGTCTGATGCGTATTTCTGTAACTAGGTTTAGGGACTGGAGCGTTGTTACTAATAATATACAGAACTGACTGTAAACTAAGCATCATAGTTGTTTTTATATTTCTTTCGTAAGTGTACTCAAAACTAAGAAACTCATTCATGGACGTTTTCGTGCCTGGCCGATAGTCGAGCACAACAAACAAATAAAAATAAAAAACAATGTTTTTTAGTGAGTGTGTGTGTGTGTGTGTGTGTGTAAGAAGAGAGAGAGAGAGAGGGAGAGAGAGAGATAGAGAGCGAGAAACAGAGATAACTATAAAAAAGAATGAGAGAGAGAGAGTAAATAATTGTTGTAAAGAAATTGCATCGTGGTATGTAAGGAAATCTTTAACTGAAATGACACGTTCCACGTCATTACGAAATGTCATATTCATGATCTATGGTACAAATATTAATTGAATCAAATCTAATCTAATCTAATCCAATCATATTGCTGACTAGCCATGAAGAGTTATAAATTACCGAAATTTTCGCCAATATCAGTAACCAAACCTAAACTTTAAAATAAAAGACCACAGTTTTTGTAATAAACCGGGACTCCTATCAAGACCTTTTCGTCCCTGTTAACTAACCACGAAAGATGTCTGATACACCTCCATTCAGAAGTAACAAAGTGTGTATACATTTGCCTCGTGATGACTGGGTGTTGTGTGATGTCCTTAGGTTAGTTAGGTTTAAGTAGTTCTAAGTTCTAGGGGACTGATGACCATAGATGTTAAGTCCCATAGTGCTCAGAGCCATTTGAACCATTTGAGTATACATTTGAAGATGATGCGCATGATGTGAAGTTCTGTGATGGAGATACGAACCCAACACGTAATCGCAGTGTTAACTAAGTAAAATCAAATGTTATGTATCGTTTCTTCTTACCAGCCGCTAGGTGTTAGAATCTAAAATAAGAATTAAAATTTTTGTGCCTGAGCGACAATCGAACCGCACAACTACCGTCCTTCTTTATCATCCGCGAATATAACTCAAGTCTCAATTGATTACTCACCAACAGTAAGATGTGTGCTTGTTTAACCAGAAATAACGACACCTATTGCGAATGTTGGCAACACATGAAAAGACATTAAAAATACATGTTAATTTTCACTAGCAGGCCGGTGTGCACGTGATAGGGCTTGAAATGAAATTATGAATATTTTTGTACTGGATCAGTATTCGGACCCACATACTTATCTTTGGAGCAGACTTAGGGAAGATTACAGTCTTGGGAAAAGGAACGAAATGACTGAACTACACTGTTCCGAGAGATTCAGATCCTCGAGAGAGGAGGTACGAATTGAAATCACACTCCAGCACCAAATTTTTCAACGTGTGTAGTTCAGTCAAGTACAAGTATAATAAGAGCCCCGTTCCTTTAAATGGCTATCGGGCCATCAAACAAAATAAAATTTTCTAATGTAAGTAAGTTTACGCTGGCGACAGTATTTCTGTTTACCATGAGTTCCGTCTATGTCATTTCCCAACGTAAACCGGCTCTACCCAGTTGGTAATGAAGGAACGTGATGTTTAATGGGGACTCTGAATTATAACGTCTTTCTCTTGAGGCTATCAGAGGTAAAGTAAATCTGTTTGTGCCTCTTAAAAGTAAATACCTGAATCGATGCATTGCACCTGTTATAGTTCGGTACACCAGATCATTGTGGCCACATGTCCAAGCCCCAGGAGTGTGCTGTAACGGATCATATGTTCAACTTACAAAATTAGTCACGGTGAAAAATACGCGAGTCTATAAAATGGTTAAGTAGAAGCAAGCTTCTGACGTGGGGATTATGCTATTCTCATGTCAGCAGGATGTAAAGACTCTTCTAGGCATCATAGCTTCGAAGTGAAGCCATTTGAAATTTTCACTAATTCAGCAAATTTCTTAGTTCGAGAAAATCCACTGTGATGTGTGAAGTTACCATATAATTCGGTTATTACCATCATTATTACTATCATTTTCTTCATACCGCTGCTGGAACACATGTGCTTGAACATCATTTAATGCCTTTTGGTCATTATAGAAATAGTTTCCCAAGGACAGGTTCTTTCCCTGTCTACGGTATTCTTTTCATGTTAATATCAAACATCAGCAATTACTCGTAGATTACATTAAAACTGAAGTAATTGACGAAGACGTCACTTGATAACAAAAACGCGATGTCTTTCTTCATTTACTTGCGCCTAGAAATGGCTGTCGAATACTGCCAAACCAAAAGCCAAGGGATCTTACAGCCTTCCGATAAACGTCGCTGTCAGTTCTTCCATTCTCCACCTTACGTGAACGACTCGGCGGTAAATTCTTTTGTCTAAGACTGTATCTACAACACATATTGCACGCTGAAGACCCAGAAGAATTAAAAAAAAACAATATTAGTTCATGAGAGCAACGTTAACTATTGCGTTCGAAGTATTCATAGTATTGTATACGTGTGTGTAAACGCCTTCCAATGCCCACTCAAGGAAGACAAGGATTCACAGTGTAGCTTCAATATTATAAATACGCCTCAGTTTGTGAATTAACTCAGTCTTAGATTGATAATCATTTTGATTATTTAGCAGTACTCTATCCATTGGTGTTAAACTCGTTTTCAACCAATGATTCCCACAGAAACAGGAACAGTACTTGTGATACCTCTTAGACGAAATACTTACGCAGTGCTATCAGACGAAAAGACCAACCTGACACAAACTGGGAAGTTTGTTTTACAACCTTCGTACCTGGATTAAGAGGTTTTCCTATTTGAGATATCTGTGAACGTTGCTGCATAGGACGATTTAAGAAGAAACTAAAATCCTTCAGCTGTGACAATGTTTAAAGAAATCGTCTTAACGGCACTAAATCGTGGTTTGTGAATCGTTTACCAGCCGTACTCTGCCGCCTTTCCTGGTTGGAAGGCAAAAAGCTTACTCACAAATTTCACAGAAGGAAAAGGGGGAAGAAATGTCTCCCATTGGAAGGTCATGATGTTTTATTTAAATTATTACAAAATCAGGTAAAACGAACATTGAGGTTGTCAGTAAAAGCACATTATTGTTGTCACTATGATGTTGCTCTGGTCAGGGCCTGTAACGATAAAGGGCCCGTTTAGATCAGGCATTTTGTACAAAGAAGTAGAAGAGAGAGCATCCCTAAATTCTACAATCCGTATGCATTCCATACACACAGAAATTACTGTTACAGTGTACTTATGGAGCCCAATGGGTTAATTGCGTATTTTCCGGTGAGAAAGAGCACTGGCAAACAGTCTTCGCTACATTAGGTTACTTTAACTGGTGTTACTCTGTGCTAGAATTTTATGGATGATGGGTCGGATGCGGGTTTTGCAGCTGTGAAATACTTTCTGACATTACAGAAGCGAATATTAAATTTGAAATAATATTACGAAAATTTTGAACTTGGATAGCTTAGAATGAAAATCTTCCTGTTTATTGCAAAGGAAAACAATCGATTTTCTAAAACATTCTGTGTCATACGCAACTTGAAACAGGTCACGTCGACCAAATCATATGGAAGAACTGACAGCGACGTGTATCGGAAGGCAGTAAGATCCCTTGGCTTTTGATTTGGCAGTATTCGACAGCCATTTCTAGGCGCAAGTAAATGAAGAAAGACATCGCGTTTTTGTTATCAAGTGACGTCTTCGTAATTGCTGATGTTTGATATTCACATGAAAAGAATTCCGTAGACAGGGAAAGAACCTGTCCTTGGGAAACTATTTCTATAATGACCAAAAGGCATTAAATGATGTTCAAGCACATGTGTTCCAGCAGCGGTATGAAGAAAATGATAGTAATAATGATGGTAATAATCGAATTATATGGTAACTTCACACATCACAGTGGATTTTCTCGAACTAAGAAATTTGCTGAATTAGTGAAAATTTCAAATGGCTTCACTTCGAGGCTATGATGCCTAGAAGAGTCTTTACATCCTGCTGAAATGAGAACAGCATAATCTCCATGTCAGAAACTTGCTTCTACTTAACTATTTAACAGACTCGCGTATTTTTCACCGTGATTAATTTTGTAAGCTAAGCATATGATCCATTACAGCACACTCCTGGGGCTGGGAAATGTCGCCACAAAGACCTGGTGGACCGAACTATTACAGGTGCAATGCGTCGATTCAGGTATTTACTTTTAAGAGGCACAAACAGATTTACTTTACCTCTGATAGCCTCAAGAGAAAGACGTTATAATTCAGAATCCACATTAAACATCACGTTCCTTCATTACCAACTGGGTAGAGCCGGTTTACGTTGGGAAATGACATAGACGGAAGTCATGGTAAACAGAAATACTGTCGCCAGCATAAACTTACTTCATCATCATCATCATCATCATCATCATCATTTAAGACTGATTATGCCTTTCAGCGTTCAGTCTGGAGCATAGCCCCCCTTATAAAATTCCTCCACGATCCCCTATTCAGTGCTAACATCGGTGCCTCTTCTGATGTTAAACCTATTACTTCAAAATCATTCTTAACCGAATCCAGGTACCTTCTCCTTGGTCTGCCCCGACTCCTCCTACCCTCTACTGCTGAACCCATGAGTCTCTTGGGTAACCTTGCTTCTCCCATGCGTCTAACATGACCCCACCATCTAAGCCTGTTCGCCCTGACTGCTACATCTATAGAGTTCATTTCCAGTTTTTCTTTGATTTCCTCATTGTTCCCATCTACTAGTACCTGCAATCGTCCTAGCTACTTTCATATCCGTAACCCCAACCTCATTGATAAGCTAACCTGAATCCACCCAGCTTTCGCTCCCATACAACAAAGTTGGTCGAAAGATTGAACGGTGCACAGATAACATAGTCTTGGTACTGACTTCCTTCTTGCAGAAGAGAGTAGATCGTAGCTGAGCGCTCACTGCATTAGCTTTGCAACACCTCGCTTCCAGTTCTTTCACTATGTTGCCATCCTGTGAGAATATGCATCCTAAGTACTTGAAACCGTCCACCTGTTCTAACTTTGTTCCTCCTATTGAGCACTCAATCCGTTTATATTTCCTTCCCACTGACATTACTTTCGTTTTGGAGATGCTAATCTTCATACCATAGTCCTTACATTTCTGATCTAGCTCTGAAATATTACTTTGCAAACTTTCAATCGAATCTGCCATCACAACTAAGTCATCCGCATATGCAAGACTGCTTATTTTGTGTTCACATGTCTTAATCTCGCCCAGCCAGTCTATTGTTTTCAACATATGATCCATAAATAATATGAAAAACAGTGGAGACAGGTTGCAGCCTTGTCTTACCCCTGAAACTACTCTGAACCATGAACTCAATTTACCGTCAACTCTAACTGCTGCCTGACTATCCATGTAAAGACCTTTAATTGCTTGCAAAAGTTTGCCTCCTATTCCATAATCTCGTAGAACAGAGAATAACTTCCTCCTAGGAACCCGGTCATATGCCTTTTCTAGATCTATAAAGCATAGATACAATTCCCTGTTCCACTCATAACAATTCTCCATTATTTGCCGTAAGCTAAAGATCTGGTCCTGACAACCTCTAAGAGGCCTAAACCCACACTGATTTTCATCCAATTGGTCCTCAACTAATACTCGCACTTTCCTTTCAACAATACCTGAGAAGATTTTACCCACAACGCTGATTAAAGAGATACCTCTGTAGTTGTTACAATCTTTTCTGTTTCCATGTTTAAAGATTGGTGTGATTACTGCCTTTGTCCAGTCTGATGGAACCTGTCCCGACTCCCAGGCCAATTCAATTATCCTGTGTAGCCATTTAAGACCTGACATTCCACTGTATTTGATGAGTTCCGACTTAATTTCATCCACCCCAGCTGCTTTATTGCACTGCAATCTATTGACCATTTTCTTCACTTCCTCAAATGTGATCCTATTTCCATCATCATTCCTATCCCATTCTACCTCGAAATCTGAAACATTACTGATCGTATTTTCACCTACATTGAGCAACTCTTCAAAATATTCCCTCCATCTGCCCAAGGCATCCACAGGATTCACCAGCAGTTTTCCTGACCTGTCCAAGATACTTGTCATTTCCTTCTTACCCCCTTTCGAAGAGTGCTAATTACACTCCAGAATGATTTTCCAGCAGCTTGACTCATGGTCTCCAACCTGTTTCCAAAGTCTTCCGAAGATTTCTTCTTAGATGCTGCAATTATCTGTTTGGCTTTGTTTCTTTCTTCAACATAACTTTCTCTGTCTACCTGAATTCTAGTATGTAGGCATTTTTGACACGCCTTCTTTTTCCTTTTACAGGCTGCCTTGACTGTGTCATTCCACCAAGCTGTTTGCTTCATCCTACTTTTACACACTACTGTTCCAAGACATTCTTTAGCCACTTCTAGTACTGCGTCCCTGTACCTTGTCCACTCCTTTTCCAATGACTGTAATTGACTACATTCAACTAACTGGTACCTTTCTGAAATCGCTGTTATGTGCTTGTGCCTGATTTCCTTATCCTGAAGTTTCTCCACTCTTATCCTCCTACATATGGACCTGACCTCCTGCTCTTTCGGCCTCACAATCCAAATTTCACTGCAGATTAAATAATGATCAGTGTCATCAAAGAATCCCCTGAATACACGTGTGTCCCTCACAGCCTTCCTGAATTCCTGATCTGTTATTATATAGTCAATGACAGATCTGGTTCCCCTGCCTTCCCAAGTATACCGGTGAATGTTTTCATGTTTAAAAAAGGAGTTTGTGATTACTAAGCCCATACTGGCGCAGAAATCCAAGAGTTGTTTCCCGTTCCTGTTGGCCTCCATATCCTCTCCAAATTTACCAATAACCTTTTCATACCCTTCTGTTCGATTTCCAATCCTGGCGTTAAAATCACCCATGATCAGAACACTGTTCTTGTCCTTTACTCTAACAACTACATCACTGAGAGCCTCATAAAAACTATCCATCTTATCTTGATCTGTCCCTTAACAATGCGAATATACTGACACAATCCTAATTTTCTTGCTAGACACTGTCAAATCTATCCACATCAGTCGTTCGTTTACATACCTTATTGCAACTACGCTGGGTTCCATTTCTTTCCTGGTGTAAAGCCCTACACCCCATTGTGCTATTCCTGCTTTGACTCCTGACAGGTAGACCTTGTATTCTCCCACTTCCTCTTCTTTCTCACCCCTTACCCGAACGTCACTAACAGCTAAAACGTCCAGCCCCATCTTGCTTGCAGCCTCTGCCAGCTCTACCTTCTTCCCAGAGTAGCCCCCATTGATATTAATAGCTCCCCATATCATTACCATTTCTTTGCCAAGTCGTATCTTAGGAGTCCCTGGTTTGTCAGTTAGAGGTGGGACTCCATCACCTTCAAAGGTCCGAGGCATTTTGCTATGATTGTTGCCAGCATCATATTTAAAGTACCAGGGAAGCAGGTTGCTAGCCTTACTTGCCCCGAGTCCCATTGGGTTTTACTCCTAACGGCTGAGGGACTAACCGGTGGATTTGGTAGTCTTTGCATTACTTACTTACATTAGAAAATTTTATTTTGTTTGATGGCCCGATAGCCATTTAAAGAAACAGGGCTCTTATTATACTTGTATTTGATTGAACTACAGACGTTGAAATATTTGGTGCTGGACTGTGATTTCAATTCGTACCTCCTCTCTCGAGGATCTGAATCTCTCGGAACAGTGTAGTTCAGTCATTTCGTTCCTTTTCCCAAGACTGTAATCTTCTCTAAGTCTGCTCCAAAGATAAGTATGTGGGTCCGAATACTGATCCAGTACAAAAATATTCATAATTTCATTTCAAGCCCTATCACGTGCACACCGGCCTGCTAGTGAAAATTAACATGTATTTTTAATGTCTTTTCATGTGTTGGCAACATTCGCAATAGGTGTCGTTATTTCTGGTCAAACAAGCACACATCTTACTGTTGGTGAGTAACCAATTGAGACTTGAGTTATATTCGCGGATGATAAAGAAGGACGGTAGGTGTGCGGTTCGATTGCCGCTCAGGCACAAAAATTTTAATTCTTATTTTAGATTCTAACACCTAGCAGCTGGTAAGAAGAAACGATACATAACATTTGATTTTACTTCCTTAACACTCCGATTACGTGTTGGGTTCGTATCTCCATCACAGAACTTCACATCATGCGCATCATCTTCAAATGTATACACACTTTGTTACTTCTGAATGGAGGTATATCAGACTTCTTTCGTGGTTAGTTAACAGGGACGAAAAGGTCTTGATAGGAGTCCCGGTTTATTACAAAAACTGTGGTCTTTTATTTTCAAGTTTAGATTTGGTTACTGATATTGGCGAAAATTTCGGTAATTTATGACTCTTCATGGCTAGTCAGCAATATGATTAGATTAGATTAGATTAGACTTGATTCAATTAATATTTGTACCATAGATCATGAATACGACATTTCGTAATGATGTGGAACGTGTCATTTTAGTGAAAGATTTCCTTACATACCACGATGCAATTTCTTTACAACAATTATTTACTCCCTCTCTTATTCTTTTTTGTAGTTATCTCTGTTTCTCGCTCTCTGTCTCTCTCTCTCTCTCCCTCTTCTTACACACACACACACACACACACACACACACACACACACACGCACACACTCAAAAACATTGTTTTTTATTTTTATTTGTTTGTTGTGCTCGACTATCGGCCAGGGACGAAAACGTCCATGAATGAGTTTCTTAGTTTTGAGTACACTTACGAAAGAAATATAAAAACAACTATGATGCTTAGTTTACAGTCAGTTCTGTATATTATTAGTAACAACGCTCCAGTCCATAAACCTAGTTACAGAAATGCGCATCAGACGCATTACGTATTCCAGGTTGTGGCAGCTGCGTCTTTGGTCACTTCCCAGCCCTCTGTAGGAACACATCGGTTCGTCTTCTTTCTGCTGGTACTATAACTGAGATTTGGTAACAAGGCAAGGTATGTTTGGCAACTCTGTGATCGACGAGACCTTCCCGGTGTGCACGGAATTGAGCACTGGGTTGGAGTCCTGGGAAGGAAAAAATTAATGCTTCGTACATGAGAGTCGACATGTATTTCACGAGCTTACCTGTTCCGTTTCGTGACTGTGTTCCCACTAGCGGCACACGACTCCGTATGAGCACGGTGGCTCGTCTCAGCTTAACAGAGACAGTTCAGTTGGTAGTTCAACAGGCGCCTAGCTTGTCACAGTGAACAGTTCAAGTCTTAGTCTCGTGAAATCCTCATAGCACTATATGTACACATTACTGGTCGGGTGCTAAATGTAACAAACTGCGTAAAATTCCAGAAGTCTCTCTGGATAACAAGTTACAAGAAGCCAAGACTAAGATATCCAGATGTTCACATTACTATTTTTGTGTTTGAAAAAATATTTTATTAAACTAACCTAAAGGCAAGGATATTGTTCTATTTAACACATATTCACTGCGTCTTCTTTTAGTACTACCAGCAGACCCTCGAGTCTTTGAAAAATAGCAGATTGATGATTACGTTACAAATGAATTCGTAGGTTAAATATTTGAGTTCAGGGAGGTAAGTGAATAAAAGTTTACGAAAGGATCACGCTAAAATATCTTTGAAGTAGCTATATGCTCTCATTATGAAGCACTGAATGAAAATAGCATAATAATTTGCGCCCCATTTTAAACAAAAAGCATGTTTATGACGTTTTATCTCCCGAACTATATGTTGAAAGGGTCCTGTAGCCACCTTTCATTGCCAACTCTCGTAGTGGTCAAGTCGGCAAAGAGGTTTCCGCTACTTGTGAGAAATCCACCTGCGTTAGGTTGGTGGCGGAAATGGCATCCTGGGGTTTTCCGGTCCACGCGGAGCGTGGAAGAGGCTGGAGAAGCGGAAGGCAGTCTGCCGCCGGTACGGGAAGCGTACACAGCTGTGCTCCAGTCGAAGAAGGGTGAGTTGAACTGACCGCGTGGCGCGTTGTCACATAGAGAGGGGAGCTTTTAGCTTTTGGTCTCGAATTTCGTCTTATAAAGATTTACTTGCTGGGTTGCAGCAGGGAATGCAAGGCTTTTGTAGACTTTCAGTTTTATTCCCAATGCAGTCTTGACTTTGATCCGTGAGAGGAACGCAGCACAAAGGAGTTGCATATGTTGAAGTGCCCTCGGTTCAGTGTGAATGTTTATGTGCCTACAACTGTGTGTGTATGCTTCTAATCTTTTCCGGATCTTGGTAATTTTTGTGTATTTGTGAATTTTCTTTGTCTCATGTGATTAAAATTTGGCCACGGTCCATAGACATTGTCTCCGCGGACCGAGTGGGCACGCGAGTCTGTTATGAAACGTGTAGTATTTCACAAGCAATTGTACATAGTTAGCATGCAACAGCAGTCTATAGATGCACTACATCAATGTTTTAAGGAATAAATAATTTTGCCTTCAATCTTATCTTGTGTACCGATGTTACGTCGCCGTTACCTTCGCCATTTACCTTGTAGTCTTCCTTGTTGGCCCACCTATAGCGTTTCCATGTGCACAGGTGTAGTGATTAGTGTCCCTTTTTTTTATCTGAAACAAATGCTCTGGAATAGATCGTGTTTTCACGAATCTTGCTGCAGGCTGCACTTACACATGGTGTTCACGCCCTCTTTACTTTACTCAATATTTGATTCACGGGAAGAATGCCTGGATCATATTAATAACTACATCCCATTCTTTATCAATGACTTTACAATGAATGTCCTTTTGTGAGTTTTTCTTATTAATAAATTAAGTAATTTTCCGACTCAGTGCTACCTCTTCTTTGTCGTGTGGCTAGAGTTGGTGGCGACCCTATCTTTTATATTGATTTCAGTGTCAAATAGCATTTTCTTATTCAAAGTGCGCGTGGCTCTTTTAGCTATCAGGATACATTCAAAGGGCGCTTCATGCTTCTTGCACATAGCGTCCTTTTATTCACGCCACTTACACATGGCTGACCCTGCTCACGGATTTCGGTAAACCAGAGATCTTCTGATGCGCAGTGAGGATTAGTTATTTTCGGTTGGATGTGCTAATTGGTATATTGTCTTTCTGTGATACAGAATTTACGTGAATTTATGATATAGGTGTGCATTTTCTTACATGTTTTATCTTGTATATGTATTACTGTATAGATATTGTGATTTAGTATACAATTGTGTTACAAGTGTGGGTTGACTCTTGTCCTGTGGCGTGTATCGGTGTCATATAGTAAATCTTGGGTGCTTTGTGGAGACTGTGAGTCCATTAGGAGACTTTGGCATTATTCTTGTTGTATTTTGGAGCACGGAGTAACTATCCTTATGATGGAGACGCGTAGCTGTTCAGGGAGCCGCGATCGGAAAAACCTGCCAGACAATAACCCTGAACAAGGACGAGGTCAAAACGTCGAGTCCGACCAGGAACGAAACGCGGAAAACGCAAGTACAAGTGTTGTCCATCCTGAGCCCGCCGTAGTGATTTCGAATCATTCGATAGATGCAAATTCATTACAGGCTATGCTACGACAGTTACTAGACAGTAATAGGAGACATATCGAGGAAGTGAATAAAAAACAAGCAGAAGAAAATAGGAGGCATATCGAGGAAGCGAATAAAAGATTGACTAGTGAAATAGTACAGGGTGTTGGGGAGAAACTGGCGATCATTGACCAACGCATCTCCGCCTTAGAAGAGGGGCACCAAGTCATTAGCAAGCAGGTGATGGAGCAAGAAGAAAGGTTCGCTGGGAATATACGTATACTAGCAGAACAATGCCAGAGTGAACAAGCGGCTCTTGAGTCCCGAGTAGGACGAAATTCCGCCAGGGATCTCCGCGCGTTAGCAGAACAATGCCAGAGTGACCACGCGGCTCTTGTGTCCCGAATCGAGGACACTGCGGCTAAGTGCCCGGTCCACCTTAGCGCGCAGGTAGAAACCCTCAGCCAGGCGATAATAGCTCTCGAGCGAGAGGAAGGGCTTACGCAAACAAAACAAGACACGGCCCACCGAGAGATGCGAGAAGAAATAGCCAGGATCTCAGACGCAGTGGCGCGTAAGTCTGACAATAATAGGGAAACGATTACCTCGTCATCAGCGGATGCAGACGAAATACGGTCGATAACGAAATGTCCGCGTGGACAGTGTGAAATAAAAATACAACAAAGAAGGGTTACCGAGGGAATATGTGAGCGCATGGCCCGTTTAGAACTTCACCTAAAAGGGTTAAAGGCCCATGAAGTTGAAAGGAATGAACGAAAGGGCCATTATTCCGACGATGATTCCGGGAACGATGGCGAATTTGATCATCGTCATGATCACGGATCACGTACCAGGTGGGAACGGCGCGGATCCCCTCAGGAACGTTCGCCAAGGGAAACTCACGAATTTGACTTTAAACATTTTCTGACCGTGAGGAAGTTTGAAGTCTTCCGTAACTCGGCTATGGGGATTCACCCGCGGGCCTGGTTACAGCAGTTCGAGTTCTCCCTCCCTCCTACGTGGCCCAGTGCGCACAAAATAGAGTATATGTGCGGCTACCTCGAAGGTGAGCCAGCGGCGCGGATGAGGTCAATTGCACGCAATTGCTACACTGTTGGGGAGTTTCGTCAACACTTCCTGTCGATATATTGGTCAGTGGCAGCGCAAAGTCGTGTAAAACACGGACTCATTATGCTACCAGAGTTAAACAGGTCAAAATTCTCCAGCCCTGTGCAGATGTTCGAGCACATGCTGCAGGCGAATGAACATCTTGACGATCCTTATGGACCTGCAGAAATTATTCGTATTTGCCTGGGAAACTTTCCAATGCAGTTGCGGCACGTTATCCTTGCAGGACGATGTAAGGATGACGTAGAGGGGTTTCGCAATTTCCTTTTAGAGCTTGAGTGCGATGCGAATGGCACCACGCAGAATTACGGTCAGAGCGCCTACGAGCAGCGGCCGCGCGAGCGAAGCCGCAGCCGTAGAGAGTTACAGGGCGCGCGAGCGTTGGCAGCGTCGCGATTCCTCACGGAACGCGGGCAGAACGAACGATGCCAATCGTCATCATTCGCCGAGAGTAAATCAAAGACACCCCCGGGAGTTTAGAAGATATGGTAATGAGCAGAGATATTGGAGTAATTATAGCGGACCTAGGAACGGTAGTCGTGACCGACCACAGAATAATTATCGAACAAGCAACAACAGGGGTGCTGTAAACAGTACGGGTGGTCCGCCGTTGGGTGTTGAAATTCGTTCCGCAAACCCGCGTCACAATCCGCCACATGACCCTAATCAAAGGGATCAATGACTAGCGGCTGACTCGGTTGGCGACAACTTAATGAGGACCAGTGATATTGATGTGCATTTGATAGAGGAAGACGATATTAGGGAAGATTTGTTGAGGAAGGACCACAGTATTGGTGTGCCCGCGGTAAACCCAGTCGTGTCTGTTTACATTCGGGGAGTCAGTCTTAGATGTGTACTCGATACAGGCAGCCCCTTTTCGCTGATTAGTGAGGCGGCGTTTCGGAAGTCTGAGGAAACGGGGAGTTGGCCAACTTTCCAGGTGAGAGGAACTACAGTCAGGGGCGCGATATATGGAAAAAGTGTTAAAATTAAAGTTCAGACTCGAGTAAACTTCGTCTGTCAAGGACATGAGTTTGAATTCAATTTTTTTGTGATGCCGCTGATGAGCGTGGCGATGATATTGGGGACTGACTTCATGAATGCCCACCGCGCCGTAATCGACGTGGCTGGCGGTGTTATGACTATCATTGCCGGGAGCAACCCTGTCAGTCTAATTTTCGAGGAATGTGTTTTGCGCAAGGAGTCTGAGGTGAGCTGTCTGAAATTTCACGTTAGGACTGAGTCGCGACCTGGGCAGGAGGTTTTGGTCAATCTGATTAGTGACCTAGATTCACAACCTAATGAGTATGGTAGGAACGATGTTTTCACGAGCGCGGTGAAAAGGTGTATTGCTGGTGCGGGAGCCTCGGAAGCGAATCGTATGGAACTGTGTCGCGTTCTGAGAAGCCATTCCCGAGTATTTTCGGATTCACCGGGGGCAATTGATGGATTTCTGTACCGCTTTACGGTGCGCGAGCATCTTCCTTTCTTTGTTAAGCCCTACCCCATCCCACTGGTGCACAAGAGCAGTGTGGAAGCCGAAATAAGTAGGATGCTGGAGCAGGGTATAATAGAGCGAGCTAGGAGTTCATACAACTCGCCATTACTCGTTGTGCCAAAGCGGGACAAGTCCGTGCGTTTGGTGTTGGACTCGCGGCAAATAAATACGGTAATCATGTCTGAGACAGATAGGCCAGAAGGATTGGAGGAACTGCTGCAAAGGTTTCATGGCGTGAAAGTTTTGTCATCCGTTGACCTCCGAAACAGCTATTGGCAAATTATGCTCGATTCGTCTTGCAGGCAATACACTGCCTTCCTCTGCTATGGGAGCTGCTACCAGTTTAAACGTCTCCCTTTCGGGTTGAATGTTTCTTCAGCCGCCTTCATAAGAGGCCTGAATAGCATACTACCTGACAACCTAAGAGCGCGCGTAACTGTGTATGTGGACGACATTCTAATTGCAGAGAAGTCATGAGAGGAACACAACCGGGTTCTAAATCGATTGCTCGAAGTATTCGAGAAAGCGGGGGTGACCGTGAATCTGGACAAATCCCAGTTCGGGCGTGAAAGCATAAAGTTTCTGGGTCATATTGTGTCGGCGGATGGAATTCATCCGGATCCCGAAAAAATTTCAGCAATTGCGGAGTGCGCAACGCCCACGTCAAAGCGTCAGCTCAGGGGTTATTTGGGGCTTTGCAATTTCTACAAGAGATTTATAAATCTCAATGTTTTGTCCACCCCTCGTTTATGTGCACTGACGGGTAAGAACACCGTTTGGATGTGGGACGAACAAGCTCAGAGCGAATTTGACGAATTAAAGAATGCACTCGTTAACGCTCCATTGCGTTGAATCAGGAGTTTTGCCTGATGACAGATAGTTCACTGACGGGGCTGGGAGGGGTGTTGTTCCAGACGGATGGTGGAAGGGAGCCGTCCAAACTATCTCGTTCGCCAGCCGTGTGCTCTCGCGGAGTGAACGGAACTACTCTGTCACGGAGCTTGAAGCCCTGGCGATTGTCTGGGCATTCAAGAAATTCCGTTACTATTTGTTCGGGCGCACGACCAGGGTGTACAGTGACCACCGAGCACTACAATTCCTAATGAGCGCCAAAATCAATCACGGTAGACTCGGACGGTGGACGGTGTTCCTCCAGGAATACCACTTCACGATAGAGTACATTCCGGGGCACAAGAACATCATTGCTGATGCTCTATCTCGGATGCCTATCGGGCTCACCCATGCTGAGGATAACGCTATTGATGAAAACAATTTCAGTGTGTTATACCTTCAAAATGTGGCATTCGAGAATTTTGTCACTACGTCACTAGGCAATATCGGGGCGGAACAAGACAAGGACGAAGTCTTGCGTGACATCAAAGAGAAATGGCATGATAAATCCCACGCGGCCATCGGGCAGTATTATATTATCCGGAATGGCATCCTATTTAAGAGGCGAGCTCTGGATGACTCCAGGTGGCTGTTAGCGATTCCGGAGGAACTGGTGAACAAGCTCGTGTGGTACGTGCATTTGAGCTACGGTCACTTTGTTGCGAGGAAATGCTTGGAGAAGCTGCGGGAAACCTGTTACTTTAATAATATGCTTCGACGTATACGTAAAGTAACTAGGGTATGCAAGCCCTGTCAGCAAGCCAAGCCGCCCACTGTGTCGTTTGCCGCACCAGTACACCCGATCGTTCCCAATAAACTCAGGGATCTCGCAGCAGTAGATCTATTCGGTCCGCTAGTGCGTTCTAGGAACGGATTTGCGTACATTTTTGTGGCAGTAGAGCTGCCGCGTTCGCAAATCACTTCTTACGGGAGGTTGGCACTGTGAAGCGTGTTATTTCGGACAACGGGCCACAATTCAGGTCACGTCACTGGGAGCATATGCTTCGGAGAAAGCGAGTGAAACCGATCTTTATCTCCCTTTTCTGCCCTTCAGCAAATCCTTGTGAAAGGTGGATGAAGGAGATTGGAAAATTGTGTAGGTTATACTGCCACCGTGACCACCGGACGTGGGACACGAAACTAGACGGTTTCCAGAACATACTAAATGAGTTGCCAAATTCCTCGACGACGTTGCCACCGATTCTGGTCCTGAAAAACAAGGAGCCTCCGAGTAAAATAAAAGAGGTGGTTCCCTGGCCAGTAGAACCCAGGTTACGAAGATCTGCAATTGTGGAGCTTGCCCTGAAAAATATAAAGAGTGCCGCCGAGGCTCGGATAAGAACCTACAAAAAGAAGGTGCGGAATATAACTTTTCACGTGGGCCAGAAAGTACTTGTACGCTCGCACAAGCTCTCTAATAAACGGGCTGGGTTGTCAAAGAAGTTCTTCTTCTTATTCAACGGGCCGTACAGAATCAAGCGGATTCCACATCCGAAGGCGCTTGAAGTAGAAACACTCCGCTCTCGAAAGTCGAAGGGCCTGCACCACATCTCCAACGTAAAACCTTACATTGAATAAGAAGCAGAAGATCTTGCCCCTCGGAGGTCGGAATGACGTATTGCCCATATGCTTTTTCGCACTCATTCTTTTGTGAGTAAAATTACAGTGCATATTTTCCAATGTTTTGATTCACATTGGTGTGATTAAAATTAAAGTGTATATTTTCTGTGTATTGTAAAGGGTCCCCCAATATGTGTGTAGTTATTTCTTCTTGTCAGCAGAAAGCAGTAGTGTTGTGCAATTTCAAAACATCTGAATGTGAATGATTATGAGGCTCATATGAAGCGTTTCCTATTACAGTAAGATGGCTTTCGTTCTTTGATGACTAAAAAGGTATCGGGTGTGTTGGCGTGGCGAGTCAATGGTCGTAAGGTAATTCTTGATGATAAATTACAGTTTTAGTGTTCTTATTCCCCTTAGGTGAGCATGATTCAGTGAGATTTTTCAAATGTACTGCGATGTTAATGAAGCAACTTGGTGACTTGTAGGTGAAGGACTTGTGTATGAAGGGAGATTAATAGTGTTTGATTTTCAGAGTTGCCATCTTATAAGATATTTGGAAAGTGTAACTTGCCGTCACATACTACTAGGTACGGTTGAGGACACCAGGGTGTGAAACCCCAGAAGATGTATATGGAAACAGCTTATAAACTCAAGCAGCTTGATATTTAATAGAGAATCAATGCGACTACCTCCAAGCTAAAATAACATGACGGTAGGTGAGGACCCCTGGGGACATGTGGTGAGTAAGTGTGTAATCATTATGAGTATCTTATGATAGCAGTAAGTTGGGTACTCATGGCCCTGGACAATGGATTTCTTTTGACAGTATTTTTTTATGTACTTATAGGACGAAGTGTTTATGTGTTTGCTAATAGGATAGGATGATTTTTATTTTCATTTTTATGCCCACTGACCTTTTGCATTAGTCTGATGAATAGATGTTGAAACATTTACCATTCCAGATGTGACTTGAATGAACCTTCTGTGTCTCATTAATCATAACTTTTATTATGCAATGTCCATAGAAAAGAAGTCTCGGAAATTTTTCACAGATCAGCAAACATGTTCTGCAAACCTTGGAGGAGCAGTCAATGAACAACGATATGGGTATTGGTGTTGAAAGGAATATTTTGTTTATATGTGGGAATTGTAGTCGGGCTATATGGTGATGGTGACTAGTACGAGCTGTGTAGATTGTGTGTGAGAGCGTAGTTAGGAGCAGGTAGAGTTTTGTGTCTGTAGCTAGCAGCGGCGCCAAATCCTATCCAAATCCTGACCAAACCTTGTACAAGATCTACCCTGAATGATTGACAGCAGCCCGCATCTCGTGGTCGTGCGGTAGCGTTCTCGCTTCTCACGCCCGGGTTCCCGGGTTCGATTCCCGGCGGGGTCAGGGATTTTCTCTGCCTCGTGATGGCTGGGTGTTGTGTGCTGTCCTTAGGTTAGTTAGGTTTAAGTAGTTCTAAGTTCTAGGGGACTTATGACCACAGCAGTTGAGTCCCATAGTGCTCAGAGCCATTTGATTGACAGCAGATGTAATGCTGGAACTATATTTTATAAAAAGAATTTTTTGTTTGTTTGAATATTGGTTAGTTAATTTTCTTCATTGTTTTTTTATTAGTAACGTTAAGAAGGCCCTTTTTGTCAAGTTAATTTTGGGCACTATTCCATGTATTGATTAGGAGTGAGAAACTCCGAAGATTTTGTGGTAATCTGTACACATGATATTTTGTAACGATCCCTGTGAGCGCAGTTCTTAAGTGGGTGCAAGGCCGCCTAGGGAGCCTCCGCATCAGAAAGCACAGGGCTTGGTCCACCGGCAGGCGTTGCCGAACCCTGGTATCAACGGCGAAGCAGTGATGCTGCGAGCGGTCACAGCTCTTTCCCCGTCAGAGGGGAGGGGATGCTGGTCTTCCCCCAGGCGCAGGCTCACACCGGAGCCCGCAGGCGTGTCACCACGGCAGCGCCAGCTGATGGCCGGCGTTCCACCCCATGCGCTAGTCATCTGACAAGCGAAAGGGAAAGTATGACGCACACCAGGCGAGGCCGCCGATCCCTGAGCGCCGCTAGTCCAGACGGCTGCTGCGGTGAGGTAACGCCCACTGCCCGGAGGGACGCGGGCCCCACCACTGACGCATCAGCTGAGACGGTGCAAAGAGGTGATAAACGGGTCTCAAGCCCGACACCCGCACGAGTTTACGTCGACCTCGATGCGACGCAGAAGAGCGCGTGTCTCCCCATTGACACGACAGGAGACGGGGGCGTGTGTCGGTAAAACACATCCCTCCACAACACACGGACGACGACCGCCAAGCCGCCTTCTCGATGATGAGGCAGGGCCCACAAGTGGCGATGTCCTGCAAATCTGCAACGCCGAACCATCCCACAGTACGGACGCAGAGGGTGGAAACGGGCACGAGGCAACGTCGCGGGGTGCTGTCTAGGATGAACAACCTGGGTTACAACGGACGTTACAATCAACGCCGCTGCGAACTCCCCAGTTCAGTGTTGTGGTCCCCTAGTAGCTTATCCTCCAAGTCGCCTTTAGAAGAGACGCCCATCCCAGCACCTAAAGAGAATACCCAATGAAACAACCATGTGGCGAAACTGAAAAATGACAGCGTGTCAACGAGTTGATTTCTGGATGTGTTTTTGTACTCATGTCTTATTTTCCATAGGTGATTATTTACCAGCTGACATACCATTGGGTTCATTAATGATTTTGTATCACTGTATTTGTTGTGAATATTGTATTTTGCACTTTCACTTGCATGTTTTTATATATGTCAGCACCAGATGATGCTGCTTTGGTTCGTGATAATGATTTTGCATCATTGTATTTGTTTATATATTTATATATATTATGTACCTGTTCACCTATGTCTCTATGTTAACTTTTGATAGTTGGTTAAAGCAATTTTAAAATAATATCTCATGGTTGTGGTCGTAGTAGGTCAGATGACATGATGTTAGCGTAGTATATCACGCTTAATTTAATTTGTTCTGTTTGCTTTGCGGACCGCATGAGGTCACAATTATTGACTAAGGTCAGATAAAGCTCACTTGGATATAAGAGATTAATCAACTCCTTTGTGCTGCAGTTTACTGTTGCAATTGTTACTCGTTAGGGTATGTTTGTTTCGAAGACTGTTGGCGAATCTCCTAGCATGGCGAGAAAATTCGCGGCACAGTCTTCTCCGGGACGTTTGGGGTGATGAAAGGGTCCTGTAGCCACCTTTCATTGCCAACTCTCGTAGTGGTCAAGTCGGCAAAGAGGTTTCCGCTACTTGTGAGAAATCCACCTGCGTTAGGTTGGTGGCGGAAATGGCATCCTGGGGTTTTCCGGTCCACGCGGAGCGTGGAAGAGGCTGGAGAAGCGGAAGGCAGTCTGCCGCCGGTACGGGAAGCGTACACAGCTGTGCTCCAGTCGAAGAAGGGTGAGTTGAACTGACCGCGTGGCGCGTTGTCACATAGAGAGGGGAGCTTTTAGCTTTTGGTCTCGAATTTCGTCTTATAAAGATTTACTTGCTGGGTTGCAGCAGGGAATGCAAGGCTTTTGTAGACTTTCAGTTTTATTCCCAATGCAGTCTTGACTTTGATCCGTGAGAGGAACGCAGCACAAAGGAGTTGCATATGTTGAAGTGCCCTTGGTTCAGTGTGAATGTTTATGCGCCTACAACGGTGTGTGTATGCTTCTAATCTTTTCCGGATCTTGGTAATTTTTGTGTATTTGTGAATTTTCTTTGTCTCATGTGATTAAAATTTGGCCACGGTCCATAGACATTGTCTCCGCGGACCGAGTGGGCACGCGAGTCTGTTATGAAACGTGTAGTATTTCACAAGCAATTGTACATAGTTAGCATGCAACAGCAGTCTATAGATGCACTACATCAATGTTTTAAGGAATAAATAATTTTGCCTTCAATCTTATCTTGTGTACCGATGTTACGTCGCCGTTACCTTCGCCATTTACCTTGTAGTCTTCCTTGTTGGCCCACCTATAGCGTTTCCATGTGCACAGGTGTAGTGATTAGTGTCCCTTTTTTTTATCTGAAACAAATGCTCTGGAATAGATTGTGTTTTCACGAATCTTGCTGCAGGCTGCACTTACACATGGTGTTCACGCCCTCTTTACTTTACTCAATATTTGATTCACGGGAAGAATGCCTGGATCATAATAATAACTACATCCCATTCTTTATCAATGACTTTACAATGAATGTCCTTTTGTGAGTTTTTCTTATTAATAAATTAAGTAATTTTCCGACTCAGTGCTACCTCTTCTTTGTCGTGTGGCTAGAGTTGGTGGCGACCCTATCTTTTATATTGATTTCAGTGTCAAATAGCATTTTCTTATTCAAAGTGCACGTGGCTCTTTTAGCTTGCACATAGCGTCCTTTTATTCACGCCACTTACCATGTATGACATAATTTTTCAGCTACATTCAGTGGTATATGTAGATACTGTTTCATAAATGTGTTGGCTTCGGTAGTAAAGAAGTAAGAAATCAAAACTTCATACCTGATGCTAATTTGCAAGATCTAAATTGTTTTACGTACACCGTAGTCCATCCAGAGTGAGGAAAATTATTCATAATAAAGTTGTTGAGGATGAGTCGGAAATCCAAAGGTCGACTGTACATTTTGCGCCTCAATAGATTCATTGAACGGACGAAAACCACTATCGTAATTTTGCGCTAGCGCAGAAGGAAGAAGAAGGAGACGAATACATGTGCACGGCTTGTGGATGGTGTTTAAATAGTTGAGGCAGTATTTACTTATAAATTTATTTAACCTGGCAAGATTACGGGAATGAGGCCCTCTCTTACATCTATGCAGGCATTCTACTTATTTTACAAAAAAAAAAAAAAAAAAAAAATGGTTCAAATGGCTCTGAGCACTGTGGGACTTCACTTCTGACCTCATCAATCCCCTAACTAACCTAAGGACTTCACACACACCCATGCCCGAGACAGGATTCGAACCTGCGACTGTAGCGGTCGCGCGGTTCCAGACTGTAGCGCCTAGAACCGCTCGGCCACCCCAGCCGGCACTTATTTTACATTCATATGTTTTAATAGGCATGTTAAACTACATTTAGTACAGAAAGTGAAATAAACAATTACAAAGGCACACTTGGAAAAATAAATACATATAGAAACTTCCTGGCAGATTAAAACAGTGTGCCCGACCGAGACACGAACTCGGGACCTTTGCCTTTCGCGGGCAAGTGCTCTACCAACTGAGCTACCGAAGCACGACTCACGAGCGGTACTCACAGCTTTACTTCTGCCAGTACCTCGTCTCCTACCTTCCAAACTTTACTAAATACATATAGAGTTTATATTCGTAGATGATAAGCAGTGTTATAATTAGACATTATGAAAGAGACAGATATTAGATAGGAGTGCTAGCAGCAGGGAGTATGAGGGAGACTCATGGTGAAGGGAGGAGAAGAATAGAGAGACATGATGTAACATAATTAAGGAAATATAAAGGAAAAGAAGATTTCGTGGTTAATAGAGATAGATGAAGAGGAAGAAGAGAAAGGAGCAAGATAGGAGACACTAGCTTTGCTATTTGACAGCGGAAGATAATGAGTTCACTGGATGAGGAGTTGGACGATTCTGCCTCGTAAGGACGATTTGCGTGTTGTAGTTAATATTTGATGCCAGTAGTGCGATGCATTGAGCGATTATAACAGGTAGCTATGGAGTGCCGAGGTTTTAGGTTTAGCCAGACGCGATGGAGCGTCGTGCCAATGAGGGTTGTTAGTGTAAAATACAGCTGTAGTATTACGCAGCTAGCGGCTGTATAATAACATTCCACGTTAGGTATAGGTACAGGAGATCGAGAAACCGACATGGCAGGACTTGCTTCACTATTTTGTATGTATTGTTCGAAAGTGATGCTACTGACACCCGCTGGAAGTCTTCTTTTTTATGTTAAAAGAGTTTTACAGCAATACGAACACCAACCGTGGATGCAATGATTTGGTGAGGAGCACCTTAATGTAAAAAATGGAGATAACATGAGCTCACATATGCAGGTATGGTTACTACAATACGTAAATAATTTGTAATTGTAATGAATATCATGGTAATGGCTCATGCTTTGTTATAGTATCAAATTTATGCTCACATTTCCGTGTGTGTTTAAGAAATGTGATACGAGAGGTACCTCAAAAAGAATATTTTTGCTGAAGGACAATACACAAAAGAAAGCGTTATAAGAGAAAGAGAGAGAGAGAGAAAGAAAGAAACAGAGAGAAAGGATGGTGGGAGGGAGGAAGAGGGAAAGTGGAAGGCCCGTAATGATAATCAGGACGTATGCCAGTGCAGAGTACCACCTCATAGTTAGTTGTAGAGCGAGCTAGTAATTTACATATCGCGAATGCACGAAATATGTTCACGAAATTTCGTTTAGCATCCGTTCATACCTCAGAAAACTAACTCGCAACTGCACGTGATCTTCGTCAGCTGGGTGTCTGGTAACTGCTATTAACTCCCCTAATTTGTCATCTTTCTTCCAGTGAACCTCATCAGTAAGAGTTATAATAGTTTAATTAATATAGAGCCAATATTATATTTTGCTCTTTAAATGTTTTCGTTCATTGTTTAAGAGGTCGAGAAGGCTAAGCCTAGATGTTTCAATTTTAAAGGCCCTGGATTCCAATCACGTTTGAAAAGTAATTAACAGTTTATTTTTATTATATATGAAGGCCTAAAAAAATAGAAAATACAAAAAATATAAAGCCACACAGCAGTATTTGTTAGATGCATTAAAGAAGATAATTGTATGTAATGGTTCTAGGTATATTTTATTTGTCAAATATTGTCAAGTACTGGTGTTTCAGGGCTTTACAAGTAACGTGAGGCAGCCGAGCTGGACGCAAAGAGGAGGGGATGTTCTGAATGGAAAAACACACACTATATGCACAGAAGGGCCAAAGAAACTTGTACACCTGCCTAATATCGTGTAGGGCTCCCTCGAGTCCGCTGAAGTGTTGAAACACGACGCGGCATGGACTCGGCTATTCTTTGAAGTAGTGCTAGAGGAAACTGACTCCATGAATCCAGCAGAGCTGTCCATAAATCCGTAAGAGTACGAGTGGGTGGATATTTCTTCTGAACAAGTGTTTAATAATGTTAACCAAGGTTAATCCGTGTAATGTATACATATAACGATAAAACTTTCATCAACACGATAGGTGGTTCGAACACCACAGTAATTTTCTAGTCATGGTCCCGTTAGTTTCTCCGACCTCTCAACTCATTTAGCCAGTCTGTCGTAAGAGGCCCTGTGGTTTAACATGGAATACGAACCATGGTTCAATCTCGCATTACTCACATTAACAAGTCATTATCGAACATGTAAGATCAGATACGCGTAAAAAAAGTTTGTGGACCAATCCCTGAATAGGCTTGGACCGTCGTGATTTGTAATCTGACACCCACTGAAAAGCATAGCAAATTTGAAATGATAATATTGACACTTTTATTTGTTACTGAAACAGTCCGCTGCACATTAATAACGTTAAAAACTCTTGGTGGAGTTTCCAAAATGAAATGTTGGCAGTACTTTTATGATGAGACTGAAACACTTCGCTGCAGTCAATTTATTGTAGAACGTCTCCTTTGAACGGATAAGCTGGAGATAGGACAATAAGTGTAGGGTCGCAATGGAGAGGGAACAGGAGAATTAGGGCTTGACCAGCTGTAACATTTTTCTATATAGCACTGTGATTGACATGTAGGCTTTTTATTCTTACCCAATTACAGATCCGATGTGTAGGCAACTACTGTTTTTAGTAATTTCTTGGTCTGAAAGGTTCAAAATTCGACGTTACATGACCAAGCGATAAATCTACTGAGGGTGCGTGGATGTCACTAATGATTTATTTTTCACATTTTCGATATTCTTTAGTAAGAGTATTTACATTTAGTTATTTCCACTTTTCCTTACTTTATTGAATTGGCTTTAGAGTTATTGATCTCTACTTAGTGTGTTTCAGTTGAAACATCAAGTTCTTTTTAGTTCCCTTTCCGGACTATTTCGTTGTATTTGCGTCATCGCACTGCAGTTGGAAAGCTCTATACGTCCACGTACACTTCGTCTACATTTAGCAGTTGCAGAGCATTTGCTGCAAGAGTCGACGTAGATATTAGTGTGATGCTCTCACAAGTTCACATATCCCTGTTAAGCGTTTGGGACTCCCGTGGCAGTGCTGAGTTACATAAGCTGGAAGAGATGGCAACATTATCTTAACTGCGTGTCGACACTGCTCTCGTCTTTTTCTCCCCTTGGCGGTTGTTCGTAGTAGTTAGTTAAATGAGTTGCTACGAAGAGTGACTAATCATTCCTAAAAGTATATTTGTTACATCTTTCAGTTTCTGTCGGTTTAAGTACACATTCAGTTTAAAACAGTAAGTGATGACATTCAATTACAAGCACAAATGTTAGTGAAAAGGGTGCTCATGGCACCATGATTATGGAGGTGACAGTTTTCTCACTTTCATCTTCGCATGCTCTGAGCGAATGGTTGCCACGTTTGATTAAGATGAAAGTTCCCTCAAGAAAAATCTCCTGGATTTGGATAGAGTGCAGCAACTTAAACATACGTTTCCACAAACTTGAGCCTAGCCACTCAATTACCAAGCTGCTATGGAAATTATTACACGTAAAAGGAATTCAAGCTTAAGTTTTTCCGTGTTTAACAATATTATGAAAGGAAAGTTGCTATTCACCATATACGTCTATAACAGATGACAGACACATATAAGCGCGCTCGCGCACACACACACACTCACATACGCACACACACAGACACACAAACAAACAAACAAACAAACAAACAACTGGCAACTGTAACAGTTCGAAGTACCTTTTGGGTTGCTGACAACTTTATAGTTATACAATACACAGGCTTACATCGTGTTGTTGTGTAACGTTATTGAATGCTTTTGAGTGATAAACGAAATATGTACTCCTACAAGGCATCCTTGGCCCTCAGAGAAAAGGTATAAAATTACACTAAATAAATATCTTTATTATTCTGAAAATACAGTTAAAATAATATAACGGGGTGGTGCAATAAATAATACTGCAGAAAACATATATGAAAACTTAACTGCTTGTCCTGAGGTTTATTCAACAGTCATCCACTTTTCCACTTGGTGACTTGTTAATAATATAATAGACAGATTAATATTAAGAAATAATAAAAACAAACTCATTACTGGTGTAAAACAGACAATTATTTGCAATAATACATTTACAATGACATATACGTCTTAACACACTAAGGCCGTCAGGAGAAAAGGTGAAGAGGAAGGTGGTAGGTGAAGAATGTCAGTAAAAACACGAATATTAATTTGACAAAGATGGTTCGTTTCATTCACTCTACTCCACTAAATTGTAACTGATACCATTTTTATGATTTTACAATCTAAAGCTAGATAATATATTCTAAATTATATCTTTTTCAAAAAGAAATAAATTACATTTAAACTAGAAAGTAAAAAAAAAAATACTGTTGTGCCTATATAAGTATAACACAACTGTGCGGGTTCTTTATCTGTAACGGAAACAAGCAGTCACTGTAAATCTCAGGTTTGTTACCTTGAAGCATCAACATACGAGTTATTCACTTAGTTAAACAAGTGAACACAAAATAAATAGACGAAGGGTCGTATTTGCCTCAGGTGAGTGAGCACAATAAAAGTATAATCATCAGAATAAGCCGTGAATACTTCAAGAATGGGTAGTGGTTTAAGGGGAAAAACTAGAAAAAGAAGAACGAACATCAGCAGATTCGTTAAAGTGCGTGATACAGCAACTGCATGGCTGAAAATGTTAAAATTGTGCAGTTAGGCCCTCATGAAAGTTAACTAGCATCGCCTCGCCCTAGATTCTGTTGAAAGGTAATTCTCTCGTACAACATGAATACGTTCTGGCTTGCATATGGCAGCAAGTCTTTTCTTCTCAGTCGCCTGTCCACAAGTATTTATTCTTCCTTCTGCTAGCAACACGTGTTCTCTGCTTCAACGACCTGAAACTTGGTTGTTTCTACCAGTTGTAGGAATCTCGCTGGCAAATTGCAACGGACGCCGCGAGTTCCATTCATCAATAATTTTGGACGTAAATTAAAAAACACATACTCTGGGGGATTTGTTATCATTAATCAATGATTCCAAGGTGTAGGGAGGAAGGCAGAAAACGTCTCCCAGTCCACGACAGGATTCCGAAGCTGACGAATTGAAGGACTTACACCGCTTGAGTGTGGTGTGGCTTTGTCGTGCTGAAAGACGGGTGGCTCATGTTTGGACGACGTCTTGGAACTCGAAGATCGATTACGAAAGGCTATTTCTCACGCACAGTTGTAGTCCCGTTACACAACGCCATTTAACTCGCTACAATTCGGAGACCTCTAGTGGCAGACGTACAAAATGAAGAATAAAGACGCAGAATGTTAATAACATTTGTTTTATTTAAAAAGCTTTAAGAGATTTCACATTAAAAATTCGGAGGCACCACTCCTTGTTTTTAGAAACCTGTGTTTCATTTCTTGTTCACTAATTATTCGCATTTTCTGTTACGATTATTTACATATATGGTGTCGTTTTAAGTGTGTTAGTCGATCAAGCAATTGCGAGAACTAGTAGTGAAGAACACTGCTGAGGTGTTTTATACTCTCGGACTGTTGGGATTGTTTTGTGACGAACTGAATCTATAAAAGTAGTATGGTGTCGTGTGTTTAATTATGTATCATTGAAACTAGTTAACTAATTAATGCAGAGAATATTATCAGTTAATTGCATTATTCTTATACATGATTTTTATCACTTGATGATTCACTATATTTTTTTATATTTTATACTACAGTTGAAGGATGGAAGATAAATTTGGACATCACCAGGTAACATTCGTTAAACAAAACTACGTGCCACTGGCGTTCTGAGCCCACCTCATCTTACCATTCGTCTGCTCTTTGTAAAACGCGGGAATTCAAATAAACTTGAACGAACCATCTGGCGCTACATCTATCCTCCGTAAGCCACGTTCTCGTGTGAGGCGTCTGTGATACATCTATCACTTCTCTCTTTCTTTGTTCCATTCTCGAATAGTGCATGGGAAGAAGGCATTTCGACAAACCTAATTACTCCAAACTTTTCGTATATTTGTGACGCTTCTATCTGAAAAAATATGTTATTCGAATGTACGCTCTCAGAATTTCAACAGAAAACCTCTCTGTGACACACAATGACTCTGTCATAATGTCTGCCACTTCAGTTTACTAAGTATTTCAATTAAATCTCGCGCTTACCAACAAAACACGTCGCTCTTCACTGCACCTTCTTTCTCTTTCCTAGCAACTGGTAGTGATAGAATATTGATAGCCGGCCGCTGTGGTCGAGCGGTTCTAGGCGTCTAAGTCCGGAACATCGCGACTGCTACGGTCGCATGTTCGAATCCTGCGTCGGGCATGGATGTGTGTGATGTCCTTTGGTTAGTTAGGTTTAAGTAGTTCTAAATCTAGGGGACTGATGACATCAGATGTTAAATCTCATAGTACTTAGAGCCATTTCGAATATTTGATGGGTGATACACAGGAAATGATCAGTATAATGTTTTCAAAGCCACTTCTTTCACGGTTGAGTTAACGTTCTCTTCAGGTTGCTCCAACAGACCTCAGCTTGTCATCTGCTCGCTATTCTCAGGTATTCTTTCGGTTCCTCTTGTATCTAGTGACTTATCGCTAGTGGTGCAATAGAAAAGTAATGGATATCTTGAACTACGCATTACATTCGTGTATGATAGAGTCAGTTATACCAATCGTCAATCCTTAGCAAGTTTTCCTGCATTTAGATACAGTTTCCTAGTGTTGCAGCCTTTCCATATACAACCAGCATCGTCTGCAAACAGCCTTGTAGATCTTTCGTTGTTATCGATTACACCATTTATATACACGATGTAACTCGTATAAGTCCAGATAATTTTATATGTGATACCTTAATATGTCCACACATCAACGTGTGAGTTGTTTTTTTTCTGCATCACACAGTTTTTCTACAAACACGGAGCAAATATTACAACTTGATGTTTTCTGCTTGCAGGTAACTCTTTTCGCATGCATGCGGTCACTCGTCAACACCCGACCTGCTGCCCAGGGGTAAATAGACATTAATGGCTTGCTCTTGCCACCTATACTTGGTGGTACTAACCACCCTCAAAACAAACAACTTGTAATTTTTACGAGGAGCGTTCAGTAAGCAATGCAACACTTTTTTTACAGCCGGTTTCCTTTGAAAAAATGTGGAATTTATTGTGGAACATTGTGGAATATTACCACTCCCGCCCCTATAGTTTCGTGTAGTTCCTATAGGTCTTAGAGGTATAAGCAGTCATCAAAACAGTGGCCACAACGTAGGTGCATTTCAAGCAGTAAACTGTCAGTGGGTTTCTTTTATTGGAATGTCAGCATTGGTTACGTAGGTCTATGGAGGCCTGCCAGTGAACAAAAGCGTGGTGAGTCGTTGGGCTTGTCGGCTGTCATCATCGCAACAATGGCCGACCTCCCACTAGCCGGCTAGAAGCACACAACCGTGACTCTTGAATTGCTGGCATGGGTGGATACTCTCATCCGAGGAGATTGACAGGCCACAGTCAATCACCTCGCTACACAACTGGACAGCTCTGTTGGTAGTGCTGGAACTCTCATCCACCAGTTGGGATACTCGAAGGTGTGGCGCCACTCATTGCCTCCCTGCCTAACAGAAAACCATAATGAAGGACCATCTGTGCACAATTGCTGGACCGTTATGTGACTAAGAGTGACAAACTTTTTCCAACATCGTCACAGGCGAATCTGTTTCCATTCGATCTAGAAACAAATCAGGAATACGTGGAGGGCAGCACATCATCTTTCCTCCGAAAAAAAGTTCAAAGCAGCACCGGAAGTGGGTGAAGTCAGGACAAAGGCCTCCTGGCACTCTGAAGCGGTTATTCTGTTTGATGTCCTACCTCATTCTGCGACGTTCAACTCTAAACTGTATTGTGATACCATCAGAAAACATCAGGATGTTCATCACCACAAAAATGCAAACGATATTCTCCTTCTCCGTAACAATGCAAGAACTCAAAATGGCCGCGCAACGAAGAGGAACTCTCAACACTTCATTGTTTCTTCTCATCCACCCTCCAGCGCAGATCTTGTACCTTCCAAATTCCATCTGTTTGGCCCAATGTAGGATGCACTCTGGCACTCTGCGTGAAGCGGTATGTGGATAATGGGGAGGTTACTGATGCAGGAAGACGTTGGCTGTGGTACTATGCGTGTATATAGGCCCTTCCAGTGAGGTGGCATGAGGCAACCGTACTGAATGAAATTATGTGGAACACCATGATTTTGTAGCCAAAAGAGGGAAGAATAAGACGGTGCATTGGGATCAAGCATAGAAAAACAGTTTTCAGAAAGAAAGTATTGCATTACTTATTAAATATCCCTTCTATAATTGTTATATAATTCACACATGTTGTTGGGGCGATCTGATATTGTAATTTACAATATTGCAAGCTAAGACCGCTTGATTTTAAATACTTTATTTCATAACCAGTTTTTGAGAACACCTATCCGTCAGCCTCAGATACTCAGATCTCCCAGAAACATAATTACACATCATCTCATCAATATACTACGAAATTTCTCCAGATATAATAATAAAGCTAGATACCGGTTTGATTTATGTATTTTTCAAACAAATGAGGAACTGTTATTGTAATTGAGCGTGTTCTCAGAACGTCGACTGAATCATGTACAATTATATTTCTGGGCGATCTGAGAATCTCAGGATGACAGCTGCTTATTGTCGAGTATGGTGATGAAATAAACTACTTCACATCGAGCGATCTTGGCTTTTACTATTATTAACTACGTATGTACTGATGTAATGCCTTTCAGCACACCGTTCACAGTCACCAATAGAAATATCTGGACTCACACCCGTCACACCCTGTACACGGTAATCAGTAACGGTCCTGCAGAGCTCCCTTGGACCTACATCTATGTTTGCGGAATGCATATTGATTTCTGCAGAACAGTTTCCTGATGACCAAGATGGACGTAGCAACTGATCGCAAAACACGACCCACAATTCTACGCCGAAATAACGTCAGTGATGTAGGCCACAGTTATGCATGTTTTCTTAAAAACCAGATTGGCCTGCTCTTTTTTCAGTCGAATAGTACCTTTCATTGCTCCAGCGACCTGAGATAAGCTGCTTTTAGAAGATGAACTATCGTCTGTAGTTAGCTTGTCGACTGAATGTGTTCCCGTGTGTAATTTCGATTCTAGAAGTATTAAAAATTTGCATGCAGTAAAATATCCCTTGGTTCCTTCCGATATGTAAGTTCTCACCGCTTTGCGTGGTTGTAAGAAATTGGTCCAATGCGGAATCTTATATTGAAACTGAGCGGTTATAGAAAACTAGAAAAGTTAAATTTGTTTACTGCTTCTGGAGTTTTTTATTTGTGAGTAAGGTGGTAAAAGGTGAAATGGTTGGGGAAACAGCAACATTATGCAAAAAAGGCTCAAAAATCTGGAGTTAGAGTTGTACGCGGAATACAGAAACAAAATTATTCGTACAGAGCCTTTCGGTAACATGTAGAGCGAAGCGATAAGTAGGGGAATGGCAAAATTGTACGGCCTGCCCTATGAATTTCGGCGGGACACATGGTTCTCATCAGATGCCTCCCATTATCTTCAAACAAACAAAAGCAAGGGAGATATCTGTCTACAGCGGTCTGAAAGGAAAAAGTGCGTGAGCTGCAAAGAATAGGGGCTGTTTCAGGACAGAAATTTCCGTCGACATGCAGCAGTCATCAAAGTCATTGCTGTGCTGAGCTACAGAATTTTCGCCTTAGCTTGACTAGTACATTGATTTGCCGTAGAAAAGATAGGATACAGGCAATACGACAGCATAGTAATTGGCTCAGCTGGAGACTTCGATATCGTACGTCGGGTTTGAGCTGTGATGAACTGGCGTGGCGAATGACATACGTGTGCGGAGCGATGGTTTGTTTTGCTTAGGCGTGCCAGTAGTGTCAGCGTATGCCATGCTTGTAATTTGAATTGGGTTCATATAGAGCGTTGCAAATTCTGATGGTGTGGGAACGTTATTAAATCCACAAATTTAGTTAACAGAAAATAATGAGTTTACGCTTCACTCTGCCACAGTCTAACACATACAGTCATGTCACTCACTGCTGAGAAAATTGTTATCATCTGACAATTTTTGTGACTCTAGCGCCCCTAGGGGCGACAAATCAGCGGTAAAATTGTAGTTCGTTTTTAATCATTTTTCTGGTTAATTAGCTAAATAATTACTAAATTTTTATAAGACGTGAATGGTCATGAGATACATGTAAAGACGACCGAATCTCTTTGATTCAGTGACATAAGCTACAACATAATTATACAGAAATAATTTTGATTATGTGTATAATTGCAGCTTACTCTACTGAAAACAAGACCATACACACACACATTTCGTGCATGAGAACAGTATTTTTTTGTCTGTTCGTAATATGCCAGACACTTTCCTTGACGTTTAACAACTTTTTTATGGAACCTGATGTTTCGCGCAGTATTACACTTCATCGACTGTTTAACACATAAATACTTTTGTAAATGTAATTACTTTTGTTTCAAACGCGGATGTGTTGATGATTCTTGTCATTTGTGGCTCAGATGCAGCAACAATTGTGAAACTGGTTTCTCCCGTGTTGGGAAATAGTTTATTGCTGTTTTTTCTTCCATTATCACATCTGTGTGGGTTTTTTTCTCCAGCTGCAGTTGTGTTAGCTTGTCTGCTACGTAAAATAATGTAGGTATTGGATTCCATACTGGTTTCCTTTTTTCCATATTTACTGATTTGACTGGAAGTGTGGCGAAGAAAACGTAAGTTATTGAGCAAATATATGACGCTTTTCTGCAAAAGGTCAGGTCTGCTGCTGTTTACTAGCACTTTTTCTGTTCTTAAGGAACACGACATTCTCAAGAAAATATCTTTAGGATAGAAGAATGCCGTAAATAAACTGTTCTGTGACATAGAGATTCACACCTACTAGGGTTGATAAGAAACCTAAAAAATGGCAAATATAGTGCCCTCTTCTTCTTGTTGCTGCAGTTTATTGCGGTGCAGACGCTCCTGTTTGTAAAAAACATTCTACAGACCAATATAAAGAGTTAAGAATAACTTTCGCTTTTACAAAATCTCGGTGAACTCAACAGTATAACTTCCTGGCCGATCGGCGAGCTGCAATCGCAGTGGGCAACAGAAAAGAGGCGGAGTGTCGCCGCTGTATATGTTCGACTGTGACTCTGCTTACACTCCTAATCAGCCAGAGCTTAAACATTATCTTTGATCTTATTATTATTATCTTAGCAACGAGAGTAAACAATGATTAACAACATTATGTGTACTAGGAATTACTTGTAAAAGCATTTTCCTGCGCCATTCATTTTTCTCAATTTATTTAATGAACATTAATCGCAATACCACTCAAATAAAAAAAGGTGATGCTTCGATGACTACGTAATGCGTAAGTCTGGAGAGATTTAATTCTAAATAATAACTGGCTACTTTAACGTAAGTGTAAAAAATGTGATGTTAATAACTGAAAGTGATCTATAGCACTGTACCGTAGAGCTACAGCCAATAAGAGGGTAAAGAGCGATAGAATAAAGTAATTCACCATTGCCAGGTTCAAATTAGAGCGTACAGCTCCCATCTAAGTGGTTTTGCTGTTTTAAATTGCGCTGTGTTGGTGAAGCCATGTTTTCGATACCGCGTTTTGTCCATTGCTTTGACCAGTGACGTTCTGTGTGACACTGGAGTTTAGGATGCGAAGGATGTGAACGGCCTGGCCTTAGTGACTGATGTAAACTGTATATGCTGTTTATTCCAAAAAAGGAGTCATGGATCAATGAGAGACCAGAAGGCAGACAACGTGTTTTGAAGTAATACTTTCGGAAGTACGGGTGAAACATTGCCGTAAAACGGGATTATAAATTTATTTGCTCCTTGTTTCAGTCGTAGCTATTTAAACTGTGCTAGTGTCTGCAAACCAAGGACAGCGTTACAACTCATGATATATCAGAAAATGTTGTGAAATATTTCTGTGCTTCCTATTGCTACCCAATCGATCTGTGTGAGCACACTCAGTAAGTGGGTCAATGTTTTTTAATTAAGTCATAGGAGCAACTGTGCGGATCAATGTTTTGGTTTCTTATCTTTTTTTCTTTTGAATCATCGATTGAAGTATGTTAGTCTATGCATTTTAATTAAAATATGGGAAAACGAATGTGGAACTATGTTAATATATCGAACGTGCATCTCCTTTGTGGTTAACATTGATCCACTTATTCACTGAGCTTGCGCAGATCGATTGCATATTCATTTCCCCACCACATTTGATTTTCCGTGAGACGTGCACCAACTCATTACTTTCGGGGAAATGGAAAGAAAAAGTAAAAATGAATCTCCTGCTACAGAATTTTCTTCTCTGACACTATTACCGTGCTCAAAGTAAAAGGTAAGGTATTAGCAATCACAGGGGAAAGGGTACGTAATAAGAAGCGACGTCCGAGCTGTAAGCGGTAATGGTCATGCATGCTCTGTGAATTGAGTGTATGTCTTACGGTTGAGCCATGCGTTCGTAGCACAAATGCTTCGTTTATTTGTTTGTAGTTGCATCAGTTTCCTAACCTATTACTGTTCACACGAATAGAATACAATGAAATACAACATCAGTTAGGTTACACTAACTGCTTTGTTCCTAGTTACAAGTGCTACTTTTATGACCAGTTGATAAATGTGTGCCGGCTGGACCGGCCGAGGGGTTCTAGGCGCTACAGTCTGGAACCGCGCGACCGCTACGGTCGCAGGTTCAAATCCTGCCTCGGGCACGGATGTGTGTGATGTCCTTAGGTTAGTTAGGTTTAAGTAGTTCTATGTTCTAGGGGACTGATGACCTCAGAAGTTAAGTTCCATAGTGCTCAGAGCCATTCGAACCATTTTTGCTAAATGTGTCAACATACCTTCTATTTTGGATCCATATAGTTTTGCAGGTACGAGTATGGGGTCATTAATGAAAAAAAAAACTAACCGAGTGCCGATACATGTGTATACTGACGATGTCAAATGTTGATTATGGTTTAGTTTCTACATAGTGTAGGGTTATATTACATGTGGTGCACTGAGTTAATAAGTAGCTGTCAGGATGACAGGTACTAACTTGTTATCCTTAGATGCAAAGATCTTTTAGTCACATTACTATTTTAAGTGTTATCATTAGTTTCAAAGAATTTCCAGAGCAACTTACTTAGTAAATTTTGAAAGGAAGTTCTGTGGGTTCTAAATGCTTGTATTGGTGCACCAATATCACAATAGTTTTTTTTAAAAAAAAACATATTGCTCAAATGAATCTCTTATTCAATGAAGAAAAGATGTAGAGATTTTTCGGAAATAACGTCCATCGAAGAAGAGGTAATAACAAACAGAGCTCGCATTGTGGAGAAAATCGTACGAGTCATATCACGAGGGAACCATCCTTGCGGTTTCCTTAATCTACTTAGACAAACCACTGAAACCCTAGATGTTGATGGACGAATTATTAACTTGTACCACTGTCAATCCAAATGCGAGGCCCATGTGTTACCATAATGCCACCTCACTAGAACTAAAATAAATAACGAGATGATATTATTCCATTATGCCAAAGTTTTATTGAATCGGCAAATTTGGTTTCAGGTGGTATTGGCCACGGTATCGCGGTCGAACAATATAGCAGCCAGATGGTCTTCTCCAGGCGCCGAGCTGACGACGCCGCCCCCAGCAGGCAGCATGACATTTGGTGGCTATGAAGAGGTGCATGGTGTGGAGTGTTGAGCCTCCGTGGGTTGGCGGTGAGGCCACTGGAGTGACTCTTCTCCAGGCGCTGAGTTGACGGCGGCGCCCCCAACAGGCAGCATACGATTTGGTGGCAACTGGAGTCACCTGTCGACAAATTTAAATTTCAGAATTAAAAACGTCATCACATTATGGTGGGTTGATATACGTAGAGAAAATCAAATCTAACTGCAAAGTTTTTGTAGGACCCGAGGCTAATATAGGGTCGATTTCTGTATCGATATTGCTGAGACTGTAAAATAGACAGCAAATGGAGTTACTAGTTTATAACCATTGGCACAAGCGTAGTAAAAGAGTGCAATGACTACATATTTTATGAATTGTTTTGTGTCCCAGCTACGGGTTTAGTGAAAGATTCTGTCTCCCCTATTCATCAAGATTGCTAAGTATTATAAATAAGAATTTAAATGTAAGAACTACCAGCAGTGACTGTTTGCCTCTATCCTGTTCCCTGAGTACAAAAAATGGTTCAAATGGCTCTGAGCACTATGGGACTCAACATCTGTGGTCATAAGTCCCCTAGAACTTAGAACTACTTAAACCTAACTAACCTAAGGACATCACACACATCCATGCCCGAGGCAGGATTCGAACCTGCGGACCGTAGCAGTCGCGCGGTTCCTGACTGAGCGCCTAGAACCGCTAGACCACCGCGGCCGGCTTCCCTGAGTACAGTTCCTTCTGATGATTGTATCATGAAGGCAAGTGGTTGTCACAAGTATGAGAATATTTCCCAAAATTTTGAATTGAAATTACGAGGGCGTCATGGGTAATTATATAACAGAAAAGGAAACCTTGATGCAATATAACAGAACAGAACCAAAAGACCAGCGTACAAAGATCAAGGTGAAACTGTACTGAAAACCTGATATCTCTGTCATGGGCAGGAGGAGATAAAAATGTTTTCTGAAACTCCCTCCACGCTGTGAAAGGGTAGGCAAGAATATTGTACCGTTCATTTTTAAGATTACGTAGAACCTAGCAATAGTAGGGCGAAATAAAACACTGTTGAAAAAGGGTGCGTATCCTCTCAAAATTCAAAACTGTTGTAGAAAAACAGTATTGCAAGCATCGTGATAACCACACACAGTTCACTACAACAAAATTTAAGGTTCGAAAATATAATTTTGCATTTTGTAGTCTTGTCTACGTACCTAAGCTGACAGAATTTCAGTCACATTAAAAACGCACAATTGTAGAGTCGGAAAAATAACGCAAATGCAGGTTACCGTTCTGAAGGGAGTTACGATGTGGCCGTGAAACTAGAAATACATTTAGCAACTAAAATCTACAGATCGAAGTTTCACTCACCGCAGCGGTGTGTCTTGGCTCTACTCACTGCAGACGTCTCTACAGGAGCTCCTCAAAAAACGCGTCAAGCGTAAACTGACGCTCCTGTTGGAAAAGAACTTATTAGTTTTCTGATATCCAACATGTGGAGTAATACAGAACATGTGTTAGATTCTAATATGGCTGCTTTTTATGAAGTGCTACATTTATCAATAATTTTGCTAGTTACATTTATTAATAATATTTATACAGTGATCGATTTTAATATTCAAGTAACATCACTACTCAGTCCCTGTCTGACCAACTAATAATACTAAACAAATACTAATGTCCCATGATGTACAAATTTTTTGTTTGCGCGATTGGTTAATGAAGTACTTCTGGGAGTTATGCCGAGTTGTTGTTCCTGTTGTATGCAGAGTAATTCAACGACAGATCGAGCCGTGTCCTTCAGATTCCCTGACTAGATGGCGTCCAGGGATGGAGTGCACATAACGGCAAAGCTCGCTGCACTCCAGTCAGGGTCATCGAAGCATTTTTCACAACTCCAAGCAACTCGGCAAAACACCCGGAAGCAGAGCATTAACCAGTATCACGTTCGTAAGTCAGTGATGATGTGAACAGGAAACGAAAAATACAATTTGAAACCAAACGCTATTGTTAGATATACAGATCTAATTTACACTCACCGGAGCAGCACGGATTTCTTCTTCTTCCTGCAGCCGTTTCTGCAGCAGCTCGACAAAGAACACGTCAAGCGAAAATTGACGTTCCTGTTGGAAAAGAACTTATTAGTTTTATCATAAAGAGCACGTTCATAATTCAGATATAGCGCAACTTCTTAGTATGTGCAGCTGTTTCGAAGTGTAACACTTATTAAGAATGTATGGGACTGTAGATAGCGATAGTGAGTATACATTGTTTGGCAGTAATAGCTACCATTATGCTACGGGCGAAGTTGGAACGACAAAGGGCTAAAGAGGAATTATTCGAGGTACAGCATCGCCATGATCTTTCTATTCTCTGTTCCTCTGTGTTCTTTCTCTGGAAACGAATGTAAGTGGGACTGTGACAGTTTTTACTGACAGTTCCAGTTTCTCTATTCTCTGACTCCTCTGAAAACAACATTAGGCTTCCAAGTCTGGAATTCTGGAATACATTTCCTTTGGTCATCAGATATTAATCCCAGTTAGCAGGCAACTCGTAGAGCAACCACATGGTTTGCAATGTTGTCTTCAGCCAGTCACCTGTCTTGGACGCATATTATGTTAAACTTTGCTCTTACAAGAAATTTCAGCATAATTCTCTACAATTTATTAGCGTCTTTTCCATTCTCAAGCACCTCCGTATCAGCATCATAGTCCAGGCACTCTCAACTAATGGCAGACACAACTTCCCGGTTGGTCAGTGTTAATTTTAATGGCCGTCAGTAGAGTTGCTGCAACCATTTAATCGGCTTTCGCCTAGACTATCAACTTCGTCTTAGCTAAAGCCAGAAATTTGGATATAATATGCTACTAACATGGAGGGGACAAGCAGGAGGCTGTGAGATCTAGAGAAAAGAGCAGGCATATCATGGAGCCAAGGAGGCCTGTGAACAACCAACCCCTCGAGACAACGTGCCATTATCCTGCAAGTGAGAAAGACATACGACTGTTGGAAAAGGCGTGACTGGCCAATCATCAGACCAAGTCCGACCTTGTATATGTATCACTTTCACACACTGAAGTTACCCAGACTCCTATCCGAATAGGATACGTTTCTAACTGATGTCTTCATAGTCTGGTGAGAAGACAGTTAAATCTGTAATGGCTGTGGCGTAAATATTCTTATACGCCATATTTTCTGTGCACGTTATCTTTTGATCAGAAGGCAGAAGTAAATTTAAATGGATACCAGCAATTTAACTTACTTGAAATCGAGATATAGTAAATTTTAAAAGATTTGTGTATCTCTGGAGACGAGGTTGAAGGCTTTAGTGTGTTGCTTAGTGACGAGCAAATTCCATTTCTCTCCAGTGATGAAGAAATCTATCCATTCGCTAGCGACCTTCATCTGTGGCTGTATGTTAGATCTGGGGTCACAAAAACTGACAACGATCCCACCATATTGTTCAGACTTAACAAATTTTTTAGCTGGTGCTTTAGAATATTCTACTAAACTAGTGAAACGCAGTCAATTTTCTTACCAGGTATCGAAATGGTATTAAATATAATTTTTGTAATTATGTGTGTGTGTCTGTGTGTGTGTGTGCACAATCGTCATAGTCAATACTCTAGTAGAGTTTCCTGTCTTAGATGTATTATTCATAATGAATTGTCACATGGGATGTTTGTAACAAGCCGCAGAGTCATTTACAGTAAATCGTGACAGTCTGTAAAATCTGTTGACCAATGTACAGTGAAGTACTATAAAATAAATAAAAATAAAATGGAATAAAATATTAATGATTAATTATTCTGTATGTATGATGATTGGTTGTAATTGGTATTTGCTTATCTGGAACAAGGACGTTTAATTATTCGGTATCAGACGCTTGACAATGGCTATTTGGAAAAGGCAATGTAACTCGTAGTTGACCGTGAAAGAAAACTGAAATAATCGGACTTCGTAATTAAATCGTTTCCAAAGACTGCTGCGGTAGGTACGGACTCATGATCTAATCTCAATATTACAATGATTTGCCAGCCATGCCAATACGTCGTACAGAGGTGATTGTCTACTAAACATAAAAAGTTACACAGTTAGTTAAATCAGATATATTCAATGAAATAGCCTACAGTTCATAATCCTACTTACTTTTATAAATATAAATTCATTACAGAATCGAGTGCCTAGTGTGGTTGCAACTCGCAGTATTCTTCTATAACATGAAAATATGGCGGTGTGCCAGACAATAAAATAAAATACGTGCTTCTCGCACCACTTCTACCTGAGCTCTCTCCTCTCTTAAACAGACATAAGAGTAACGTAATTATTCTTTTGTCTTTATCAGCGACACAGCGCTGCAGTTGTGTGCCATAGGCTTTATTTATTAGTCACTGATTATTTATTTAATTAATATTTCGCGTTTCCGCGGAAACTCACGCTCGGCATGCAAATGTGCCTTTATATTGCCCCCTGAATTGCGAGGCGAAAGGACACACCTGCAGGCGAGCAATTCACCTAAAGGCACAAGTAAATCTAAGTTATCTACAACTATTCACATGACTTACATTACACACATTATACACATTATATACAAAATTTGAATGACGCGGGTGCGCCGTAAAAGTTCTTATGTTGGCAGATAGAGTGCGCGCATGTGCAGAAGCGTCTGTGTGACTCCGGCAGTGCCGTTATATCATACAGTTAGATCACGCGGCACAGTAATGCAGTTCATATTGTTCATGTGCGCGCGTATCTTAGTCGTTGCACAAAGAAAATATTCAACCAAGATTACATATGAAGACTACATTCTATAACAGGTAACTTAGTTTTAAATTTACAATATTTGTTATATCACAATACAACTCAGATTGTTGAATGTTCTTAGTTACATAGTATTGTTTTGAAATACTTCAAAGAAAAATGTCCGTATGTTTCAGGTGCGTCGACCTACTCACATCGTGTCGTTATTACAGTATATTCATCTGCTGCGCAATAATTTTTTCACAGGTTAGTATCATCGTTGTATAACAACGTGATTAAAACATAAGCGTGTCCATTTCCATTTCCAGTATAGTCGTTGTGATGCAGTTCGTTGTGACTAAAAAACATTGTTTATTACAGATTTGACGTGACCCGTTAGTAATTGGTCCACGTGCAGTTCGTTTTTTACATTCCGTGGAAGCTTGGTTGCAGATCCTCGGACGGTACATAGCTGGCGTGGATCCTTGGACAGTCCAGGTAAGAGTGTCCATCACATTTCGAGAACATTTCATTCCCTGAAGTTCCAACCAAAATTCTTCCACCCGTCGTGTTGTTTTCTGGACAGGCACTTTGTGTCCGTTTAATCCAGTTAACATCTTGAAGTTAGGTACTGTAGTATTGTCACTAGACGATGCACGAATTATGCACTTCACATTTTCAGTTTTTTGCTGAATATAGCTCACCTAAATGTTCGTAGTTATTAATCAAAGAAATGGTTCATCGCGTTTACATAGGTACGATGCATAATGAATGTCATTAACAGTTTCTTTCTCATAGGTTTCTGCGTAGTTGCAGAGTTAGTAATGTTCATTAATGTCCGTGAACAATGGTTCACTATGCAATGTCCTTTTGGCACTCGTTTTGTTCAAATTTCTTTTACATAGTAACAGTTACATTATACATCATTGAAAGAGAAGAAAAAAAAATATAAGTAATCATACATACACACGTCACATATTTTCTTAGCATAAATATAATACAGTTGCACATAAACATGTTTACATCATTATTACATAGCTATGGGTTATTACATTGTGTCACATTTGATTACATGAATTGCAGATAATTACGTCCTCTTTAAGGGTTTTGCTGGGATTTTATCGATGTTTATTTTGTGATGTCATCTGAAATTAAGATAGGTTAGACACAACATTCATTACATCAGTAGGCAAGACCAGGCATTTTCACCACTCAATAAATATTCAAAATAGTAAGAGAGAAAAGGTTTGATTCCTCGCGTTTTATGCGTGTGTGTATAGTGTCTGTGTGGCCTTGACTACTGATAGATGCTTTTCGTGTTGAGAGATGTGCGTCTAATCTATTTCTCAAAGTAAAAGTTCGCTTCACAGATGACGTCTGTCGGTTCGTCAGGTGTCACACCAAGTCAGTGATACCCACAGTCACAAATGTTCCGTAAAAAAATTAATATATCATTCACTGCTACGTAAACATAAATTTTATTTTAATATTCCGTCTTCCAGGTGGTGGCGCGCGCTGAAAGAAGAGTTCTTCTGCCTTGAACTGCGTCACTGGAACCGCTGAAATGAAAATTTCTATACTACTTACTATCTGTGTTGTAGCAACAGAGTTTTTTGGAGTTGCTTAGCAATGTTTTGATGGATGTGACTTTGACATTATTCCACATGAAATGCTCTAAGATCTCGGTGTGCGTATAGCCCAATAATTTTGTTAGTTCTACGATGTTGTAACAAATACGCACCAGGATGCGGTATGTTAACAATTATATAAGGTCCTTCATATAGCAGACGCCACTTAGCGTTGCGTCGTTTGAGTGCTACAGATTTATGATGAGTACGAAGTAGTACAAGCATTCCTACCTCGAATTTTTGTTTTCTTTTTATTATGTTTCTGTGATGTTTGTTTCGTATCTGTGCGTGATGTGTCAGCGTAGTCAAAACTTCTTTTATTTTCTGTTCAGGTGTGATTTCCTTGTCTGACAACTTAGGTAATGGTTCTATCCACTGATCGTTCTGTTTGCAATTGAACATGATCTCGTTAGGTGTGTAATTTGTATCGTAAATATTTAAGTTATTGTGTACGTCTTCGAAAAGACTTAGGTAGGACACCCAATTAGTATGTTTTGATGAAATATAGGTCCTAAATATTTTATCTCACTGCAACCAAACTTTGATTTTCTAAGATTGGCTGTGACTCCAGCTTGTGCAAATTTTTCTAAAATTCTTTGAAGTGTGTCAAGGTGTTCATTCCAAGACTGTGTAGCTATCAGTATATCATCAACATAGTGTGTGACTGTCTCAACTAAATCATCGCCAAGCACGGTATCCAGGGCTGTAATGAATACCCCAGAACTGACATTCAGTCCGAAAGGTAGAACACAAAACTGATAGGTTCGCCCCCCGAACATAAATGCAGTATATTTCCGAGAATCAGGAGTGATACTCACCTGCCAAAATGAATTAGCGAGATCTATTGTGGAAAAATACTTTGCATCTAGAAATTTCTGTAATTGCTCTTCTAAATTTTCGGGTTTTGTGTGAACTGGTAAAATTATTTCATTAATTGCTCGTGCGTCTAACACTAACCTAATGCTTCCATTTGATTTTTTGACAACAAGTAGAGGACTACAATAAGGTGAGGTGGATGGTTCAGTGACCTTCCAGTCTAACATTTGTTTTAATTCTTGCCACACAGCAGGTCGTTGAGATAACGGTACGTTATATGTCTTGTGGTAGAAGGTCTTGTGAGGCTTAACTTCAATCTTGTACGCATACGTGTTGATAACACCTATTCGCTTGGCAAAAACTTGTAAATATTTGGATAACACTTCCTGTAGTTTTATACGTTCATGTGCACTGAGAGCTGTAGCTTCATTTATCTTATGATCAAGCAATGTTTTCAAGTCCATTAGCTCTGTGTCAAATGAGTGTGTGTGCGTGTCTTGAATGTCATTGTCAAGTACTAACTGAACCTTGCACCCTGTACAGTGTTTGTCATGCTTAAGAGTTCTCCTGTCCAAATCAATAATAATTACACTGCCTCTATCATTTAAAATACATTTACCTTTGGAGAAGTCTATAATGCAGTCCTTCTCGCTCATAATATCTATTCCTAATATGCAATTTGTCACAAGGTTTTGTACAACCAGGAATGGCCATTGTACGGTTCCATTACCTATTTTAATGTTTACAAAAACTTGCTTCGTAACCCTACATGACTTATTACCTAGTGCAGTAGTTATTTTACAGTTTTGGGCAGGAAACTCAGGCACAGGTTCCAATTCACACATCTTTTTATAGAAATTAAAAGACAAAACGCTCACAGCTGCACCTGTATCTAGAATAATAGTAGTTGGAATCCCACCTACTACACCAGTGGTAGATGCTAAAACAATTTCATTTGTGTTTGAACGACATTGTGTACTGTCTTGTAAAAGTTCATCTGATATATTGTTATTGTGGTTGTATCTTATAAATAAAACAGGTAATTTTTGTTTAGAATTATTCGGCATATCATTATTCTGATGTTCAACTGTGGTGCCAAATAACTGATTAACATTGAAGTCGCCCCCCAAGAATTCCTCAGCCACGACCTGGGGCATAGAAGTGACTGTTTCTAGTTTGTTGGATTAGCATTTGTACTAGGTACTGACACAGATTGAGGTTGTGTGTCAGGTGTCATTTCTATTATATTCACATTCGGATATTGCCTATTGTGATCTCCAAACTTTTGCGGTTGTTGTTGCTGTTGCGCATTATAACTTACCTGTCGGTCATAAGGTATGCTCCAATTTTGTCCTGGTGGCTGCTGTGTTAAAGCAGTGTTTGAATGAAAGTACTGATCGTTACGAGTCCAGCCTTGACGCTATCTTGGCTCGTAGTTATTATTATTTCTGTTTCTGTTTGTGTTTTTGTTGTTGCCTATGTATCCGTTGTTACCGTTGTAGTTATTACCGCGGTGCCTTTTGTATGGATTGCCGCATGAAGTGTTATTACTGTTGTAACTATTGTTTGTATTGGAATACGCGTGTTGATTTTGATTTCCGTATTGAGACGGCATGTGAGTTTGCTGTTTTTGTTGTACCGCGTATCCAACTGTGGGCGCGCCAGAATTGAGTTGGCAAGCCTGCATGTTTTGCATTCCACTAGTGTAAACATTGTGGCTGCTGTTTTGCCGCGCGAAGCGCTGATCTTCAAGTAACATGTCAACCGAATCTGAAGCTGTTAGAAAATAATCTGAATCGTCATCCGGAATATGTAGGAGTTTTTCTTTAATGTTGAAAGGCAATTTGGCCTTCAACGCACGGAGTATATCGCGTGTTGCGACTGGTTCGTCTAAAAAGTGTCCCATGTTCAAGTATTTTTCAAAATATCTGCGTAAGTTGCCATTTTTACTGTTAAAAGTTTCAGGTTCTAGAATTTGTCTTCTGAGTCGCTCCTGGACGGATTGCGACCAGAATTTGTTCAGAAAAGCACGCTCAAACTCACTGTACGTGGTACATACGTCAGCTTGACTGTATGCCCAGACAGCTGCATCGCCTTGGATGTAACCGACAATATATGAAATCTTTTTCCGGTCACTCCAAGTGCGTGGAAATGCGTTACTAAAAGATTTAAGAAAAATCACCGGATGAATGGTTCGTTTTTCTGGGATAAAAATCTGAAATTGCCTGTGTTTCATTAAGCTTTCTTCTTCCTTCGCATTGTGATATGGATTTGTTCCACTGTAATTACTGCAATGTTCAGCTGGCGAGTAATTACGATAATGTTGCTGTGGTTTACCATGATAATAGCTTGTGTTTGTGTTTGCACCTCGTGGTATGTGTTGTAGTCGTGGTGTGTTTTGTTCTTGTGTGTTTGTCGTGTGCGGTATGTGTGTGTCATACTCAGATTGTAAGATGTCAGTCAGGTGTTGTTCAACATTGTCAAATTTATTCTGTACGTCAGTAATTCGTTTTTCAAGGTTGTCGTGTACTGAAGGATATATTTGAATTTGTTCAGTAAGAACTTCACACGTGACATTAAGATTTTTTACTTGTGTCTGTAAAAGTGCTACGTCAGTTGTAGTCTTTTCTTGTGTCGTATTAAGCTGGGAAAATTTAGTACTGAGTTCAGTCATCTGTTTGGTCAGTGTGGCGTCTATAAGTTCCACACGTTTACATAAAGTGTCATTACTCGTCTTGAGTGCTATGAGGTCAGATTTAATTTCGTCATTTTGTGTCTGTAAGGTTGCCATGTTTTCGGCGTTCTGTTTCATTATCATTTGTAACATGTCGGCAATGTTTACCGTTTGCAACGTCTGTGCCCACGCCGCGTCATTAGACGTGACGTCATGCATTAACATGGGCTCTGACTGAGACTTTGAAATTTTTGTGGTGGACGGCCTATTGTCAAAATTTCCGTCAACACTTGCGTCAATGTTTGATAAATCGTCACTACCGGTTGCTGTCGTAAAGTCATTTTCTAACATTTGTCTCTCGTCCGAGTCGGATTGTGTCTGAATAGTACGTCTTTGCTGTTCCATTTTTGCGTATTGATTTCTAGTCATTACCATGCCACACGTGATTTATGTTTCAAGAAAATATTTGACACTGATTTTAAAATGAAATGCAGTTGAGCATGAATCGCTCGTAGCAACAATGGCTGTCCCGTTAATTTAAAAATATAAACTGAATTTGAGATTATTGGTAATGGCTGCTGGCCATGTTACATCATATCGTACAGAAGTCGGCCATATTGTACACTCGTGTATTGGTATTGTTGGATACGTTATTGTTTAGGGAAAAGTGCTAAGAATGAAATTTGTTACTGAAAACTGTTATGCGCGAAAGAAACACTACAGAATTTACTGAAAAGCTAATACACTGAATTATACGTCTGGTCAAGCCTGCTAATGCAAAGATGCTGCGTCTTACCTTATTTTGCTGGAAGCTTCATTGCGTCTTCCGGCAAAACTTTAGAATTGGAAAATATCTTCAGATTTTCATTATCTCTCATACATTCACGTCCAGGTCCAGAAAGTTGATTTTTGACATGAAACAAAAAGAACAATGTAACAAATGACAAAATAACAAGTCCGACACGCAGTCGCCAATATAAAATAAATAAAAATAAAATGGAATAAAATATTAATGATTAATTATTCTGTATGTATGATGATTGGTTGTAATTGGTATTTGCTTATCTGGAACGTGGACGTTTAATTATTCGGTATCAGACGCTTGACAATGGCTATTTGGAAAAGGCTATGTAACTCGTAGTTGACCGTGAAAGAAAACTGAAATAATCGGACTTCGTAATTAAATCGTTTCCAAAGACTGCTGCGGTAGGTACGGACTCATGATCTAATCTCAATATTACAATGATTTGCTAGCCATGCCAATACGTCGTACAGAGGTGATTGTCTACTAAACATAAAAAGTTACACAGTTAGTTAAATCAGATATATTCAATGAAATAGCCTACAGTTCATAATCCTACTTACTTTTATAAATATAAATTCATTACAGAATCGAGTGCCTAGTGTGGTTGCAACTCGCAGTATTCTTCTATAACATGAAAATATGGCGGTGTGCCAGACAATAAAATAAAATACGTGCTTCTCGCACCACTTCTACCTGAGCTCTCTCCTCTCTTAAACAGACATAAGAGTAACGTAATTATTCTTTTGTCTTTATCAGCGACACAGCGCTGCAGTTGTGTGCCATAGGCTTTATTTATTAGTCACTGATTATTTATTTAATTAATATTTCGCGTTTCCGCGGAAACTCACGCTCGGCATGCAAATGTGCCTTTATAGTACCTCTAAAACTTCAGTTCTTTGCTTGTTATGATATCAGTAATGCAACGTGGCGTGGCTCACCTGAAAGATACGTCGAGCAGCGACCAAGGTCTCGTCCAGTCGCAGACCTTCGTCTTTCTCCCCTCCCACACACCGGGAGAAAAACTTCTTGATGCGTCGGAACATTGCTGCAACGATAACGGACAGCACGTTAGATACGGCCATACCGTGTCCACGGAGAAAATCTTATTGTGAAGTCTCACGAGTGTATCGCAAGGAAAAACTTGGGGACGTGATGACATGTCTCTAAACTTAGCTTTTGTAATAATATGAGCTTTCAGTGTTACAAACGATCTATACTATTCAGATCGATTAAATATCATTGATGTACTTGAAAAAATTTATCCATTTATGGCTGGTCGGGAATTCATTATCTTAATTCCTTTTTACTAATTCCTAATAGACGAACTAAAATAACACTAGCTCTTAGATGACAGACAATAGGGTCATCATTATGTGGTAAATTTATTCTGCAACATATAATTTTGGTTTGGTAGCAGTTATTTAAAGCTATCACTATTAGACAGTCTGTACTATTAGCAAGACAGTGTAACGCTACACTTGTTTCAGATATACACCAAGTAAAGTTATTTAAACTTAGCATTTCGCCAGACATTACGCCGCGATTTGGTTACTACCCTACGTTCGTTCAATATGGCACCGTAAGGCAGGAACGGTAATTTAATTACTGTGTACTAAAAGGAACATCTTGTTGGTGATGTGAAGTTACTGGTTAATAATGTATGCAACAGTGTGGTGGTTTAAATCCCAAATCTCTCCGCAGTGTCTGACGGGATTACGATTTGTACAACTATCCGTTGCTTTAGTGTATTCTCAAAGGGCTGCAGCTTTCTTTCTTTGTGGCAGAGTCATCAACAACCTAAGTTCAACTCTAAATCTAGAAGCACTGTTCAGCACCATGTGAACCAAACAACGACCATATTTGCGTTGAAATTTTCCGAGCAATATCTGAATGAAGAAAACACCAGTTCAGCGTATCAACTCCCAACGTAATTAAAATTTAACGATGCTCCACGATATTCATTTAATTTCCTTGAGTAACATAAAGAGAAAATACTTTTTCTAGGGGCCATGTCAACTCATTATGATTGAACGCACCTGGGACTTGTTTACGAATTGTCTTCTACTTCACAGAAGGTAGAATATAAGAGATTTGGTGACAGAAATAGGTGATGCCGTTCTCGTTGTGAAACTAAATAATAAATTTGAGAATGACGATTCCAGCAACTTAAATAGTCAAAGCCTCAGCAAAGAGATCTATCTGCCCCTTCAAGTCAAGCTGTCTCGTAACCTTTGTAACTGCATGGTGTATTGAAAGAATGTAAAGAATATGAATGGAACTGCCCTTTGTTTTTACGTTGCACCTCGCTTCTGAAGCTGGGCGTTGGCTTCGTTCAAAGTTTCTAGAAGTCCTCAAGAACTTCAAACTGTTTCCTTACTTTAACTCGAAACAAAAAGTGTAACAGAACAATATATGAATCAAAAGTGGACCTCCTTTAATTCAACAACTCGGACGACGAATTCGTATCGTTATTTCAAGTGCTCGAGTAAATACGGAAGTAATTGCTAGGCAACGGTCCTCTACGGTTTAGGTAACACAACACTGATGTTAGCATAGCCTGTGATCAACATTAAACAGCAACGCCAGTAACTGCAGAACTCTACACTGTTTAGCAACGTCGATAGGTATGGTGAACGACCAGTGCTTAAAAACTTTAAATAAATCTACGTATGTAGCACAAAATAATGATATTTTGCAACTGGGAGATATTCAGCAGTATCTAATGAAAACACGTGAATAGCTAATCAACTCCCAATGGATTTAACAGCTAACGACACTGCAAGATATTAATTCTATTTCCTGAAGCAACAGGAGAAGAAAACTCTTTTGTTACAGAATCAGCTCACTCAATGTTACTCTAAGCAGCTGCCATGAGTTTTCGCAGCGTCTTCTTCTTCACAGACGAAAGAAAATTCCAGCGGCACTACTGTACAATGGTCACAGACGACATGTATATACAACTGAGAAGCAAGGAGATTGGTGACGCACTTATCATTGTGAAACTAAGTAATTAATTTGTGAAAGTATGAGTAACGTACGTGAACTTCATCAAAAAGTCGCTCTAACCTTTGAACATGTATACAAATTAAGACAAAGTGATCTTTCATATGGTACACTGTACTAATAGCATGTTCTGAAATAAGAACACGGTCCGTCGTAAAACTTCAACTTGCCAGTACTTCTCCACTAAACACACATTCATTTAAATTCTTGTACGATATTCTAAATGTAGATGATTTTGCATGGTAAATAAATAGGTTACATTTATGTGAATAGCTCATACCTCTTGCACCTCGCCTCTGAAGGTGGGCGTTCGCTTACTTAAAAGCTTCTGAAACTCCGCAAGAAATTTCAAATGTTTCCTTAGTTGTTCTTGAAACACAAACTTCAACGCTGCAACACTCGAATCAAAGCAGAAGGTTCTTTTACTGAATAAATCACAGAGCGAATTCGCATAGACACTTGTAGTGCTCAAGAGAATACGGAAGTAATTGCTAGGCAACGGTCCTCGACAGTTTATGTGACATAGCATTGTTAGCATACCCTGTGATCAACAGCCAGCCCAATAACAGCAACCTCAAAAGGTACAGAGCACATCATTTTGTAGGAACGCCGATATCATAGGGAAACAAGCACTGGAGTAAAAATTTAAGTAATGTAAATCTATGTAAGACGAATAATCATCTCTTACTACTGTAAGATATACGGCAGTGTTGTGAAAGGATGCAAACGCCCGAATAGCTAATAAAGTCACAAAGAATTTTTCCAATTAAACATACTCCAAGCACTTAAATCAATTTATTTAACCAATAACGGAGGTATACTCCTTTGTTACGGTGAAAGGTCAACCCAGTATGACACTACACAGTGGGCACCAATTTCCAAAATGTGTTCTTTTTCACAGACGGAAGAAAATTCCAGCAGCATGACCCTGTTATGACCACAGACACTGTATATGTGTAATCGACAAGCGATAAAGATCGCTAACATCGTTGTCGTTGTGAATCTCAGCAATTGAAAGGAAAAGAGCATGCTACAATTCTGTCCGTCTTCTCTAACCCACGACGTCATATTTGGAGTAAAGTGGATAGTTTACACGAGATTCTACGACTACCACAGATAACATTTTATAAGAGTCCGATGACATTCTTCATGACGGCAACCGCAATATAGACCTTTACAATCAAAAACAAACATAAACCATTTTGTGGAGGTGGTGTTGCACAGCCTTAATAAATGTTAAGAACTCCCATATGCAGCACACAGCTGTAACGGCATATTTTAGTACAGACGATCGATTTCGGTCTAGAAACAGAAAATCATCAGGTCCAAAAACCATCTCTCCTATGTATTTGCTTAATTGGAATAGCAGCAGATGTACAAAGCTCCATCATTGATATTATCTATATATATTGAATATCGGTAAAAAACTTTGTCGAGGTTAAATGGAAGTAATGTTATGTATGTACAGATAGTATCAATGACGGAACAATGTACATCTGATAACTGCGATTCCATTTACTCATACGGATAGCTGAGACGGATTTTGGACCCGATGATGGTCAGATCCTAGATCGAAATCGATCGTTTATGTTAAAATATACCGTTGTCTATTGTATAAGGCAGTTCTTAACAAACAAAATGACATGTGAAGTATTAGAATCAGCAAACGATATGAAAGTATAACGGCATTCGCTGGAATGTGAGATTTTGGGCGGGGACATACTAAAAAGGTTACTAAACCTAAGAACATTTCAGAATTTCTCTAGAAAAACCGAACTGAAACATACAGTAAATACAAAATTACATTCAAATGATTCCCTTTGACCTGTACAGATGAAACGAAGTCAGTGGTACTAGACACCTCCTCAAACACAACGTAACTGGAAAATAGCTCACACACACAATCGCAAAGGAAAAGATAAAAAAAAACCACGGTTAATCGCAGTGTACGCTGTACCTATATAGCTTTAACAGACAGCGATATCAGATACCCTATGATCGTCTCTAACAAACAAAGAAGAAATTGCAAAATGGCAAAATTGGAATCAAATTGTTCACTTGACCTGTAGCTCAAAGGAAGACAGCGATATCAAACACCTCCACAAAAGTACATAACCGATCAATATCGCATAGGAACTTTTCCGTGATACACCTAAAAATATAAAAAAAAACACACACACTAATGGTATCGGCGTGTATACCAGACTCTCCTTACCCCCGAACACACACACACACACACACACACACACACACACACACAAACACGAATCTCGTTATGCAAGAATGACGCACACGAATTTTTCCAGAATAAACCGAAGAAAAGAAACAAAAAGTCATACATATGGACAGTTGGTATCATATTTCGTATCAACTCTATACCTAAACCGAGGACAGAGATACAAAACATCACCCACATAAGATCAAATTAATCGAAAAATTATATACACAAATTCCTTTAGAATAAACCGAAAAAAGTACAAAAAACTGGAATCAAGCCACAAACGAAAATAAATAGCTCAAAAACTGAAAACAAATTAGTCACCAATAAATACCAAAAATTCGATACAATTCAGCTAAACAAATAATACGAACCAAAGCAAAAACAAAAAACAAAACAAAAAAATATGTACCACTAGAGTGATCGACCGGTAAAACAAATTGAGTCTCTTAAGAACAGTGGATTTCATAAGCGCAGCTTCTCAAAGAGTCTCATTCGAAAAACGGCGAAATATTTGTAATTTAAAAAATTGTGAATAACATTACCACTTGTTTCACTCATGACCTTTCGAGCAATGCACTTTGGTTATGGCTAACCGTACCCACGACGAACTTCCCACATTGAAAAGACAGCTAAACAACTATAAGAATCAAATGATAATGATAATCACTAATCGTTTCACTCACAAAAATTTATCTTGTGCTCTTAAGGTCCTGCCTACCCTTACCCTGGGAAATCGTGCGAGATGCAGAAAGAAACAGACAAATATTTGTCAGAAACCATAATAAAATATAATTGTTACAAGTTTATCAACGGCAGTTTAAGCTGTGGTCTCAAGTTCCACCCAAATCAAACCCACGTAAATCGCGACGCATTTGGAATAACAGTACAGTTTACAGACATCACAGATTACACCGGTAGGTAAGACAACCACAGGTTTAATAACAGTCGGCTTACGTCCAATTCAACATAAAGTCATGACGTCACATAGGATGTCATGGGAAAAGCAAACGGGTGGAAAATGACAATGCGCTTGACACGTTTGCCATTGTGGAACTAAGAAATTAGTTTGAGAATACAAGATGAAAGCGCTTGAACTACGCCAAAAAGTAAGTACAGAGGTCTGCCTGAAAGAGCAAGCACTTAATATTTGAATCTCCATGAAAAATTGACACAAAATGCTGTTTCACGTTATATACTTCAGGTTCTGTAATCACATCACACAACCCCACACGCTTCAATCTGCCAGTATTTTTCCACTAAGTACGCAGAAAATTAAAAGCTTCTACGATATTCTAACTACCGATGAATCCGAAAGGTAAATAAATAATTGACAGATACGCGAATGGCTCATACCTCTTGCTGGTACAATGCTCCTCGCTTCTGAAGCTGGGCGTTCCCTTCGCTCAAAGCTTCTAAAGCTCCCCAAGAACTTTACAATGTTTCGATAGTTGTTCTCGAAACACAGAATTCAACGCTACAGCACTTTAATCAAAGCTGAAGCTTCTTTCACTCAATAACTCACACAGCGAATTCGGATAGGCACTTCTAGTATTCGAGAGAATACGGAAGTAATTGCTAGGCAACGGTCCTCTACGGTTTAGGTGACGTAGCATTGTTGTTAGCATACGCTTTGACAAACATTAAACAGCAACCATAGAGAAAACAGAGCACAACATTTTATAGGAACGGCGATAGCAGTAGTTAAACGCCCACTGAAATAAAATTTTAAATAAGTTAAATATTTGTTGTAGCTTTTCAGAGTATGGCATTGCTTCGAAACGACGTCGCACGCTCGTGACCTCGTTCCCGCATAACGTAATATGTTTAAATGTTTTCACACCCGCAAAAATTGATTCCCACAGCGCAGCGAACTTCCACCTTTGTTCTGTGTCCACCACTAATACTTTTTCTGATGCATTAACTTCCTATATCCTTCGCTGAATCTCTCCGTCATGAAAAGGGAAGATCTGTCAATGAGACGGATCACGTAGGCAATAAGTACTTTCATTCCACATACACTGACGGAAAAAAAACTGAAACAACCCTGTAGCACCACTATGAGAATACACACCATGTTTGCTCCAAGTACACGCTGCATATTTCGTGAACGTTAGTTATCTTTGAAAGTGAACGAGGTGAGTTGATGTTAGTCAAGAGACATTATCAGCTCTACAACCAGTAAGAATGAGGCAGTGTAGTAGGGGTACGAATAGCTGGATGTTACTCCTGCGATATAGCGGTCCAGGGGGCTATTTTGTATGACTGCAGGAACAAATTTGTGGTCATCCCATGAACCTTGACTGCAAAACTGTACGTCAGTCTGGTGATTCGAACTGTTATGCTGCCAGTCATGAACAGCATTCCAAGGTGTGTTATCCAACACGATAAATCTCTCTCACATATCGTTATTGTAACCCAAAAAGTTCTACAGAATGTCGACATGTTGCATTGATCTGCTCGATCAGCAGATCGTCTCCAGTCGAGCACATATGGTACGTCATCAGACGACAGTTCCGGCGTCATTCGACAACCAGCATGAACCGTCCGTGTATTGGACGACCAATAGCAACAGGCGTGGAACTCCGTCCCACAAACTGACATCCGGCATCTGTATAAAACAATGCAAGCACGTTTGCACGCTTGGATTCAACATTCTGTCAGTTACACCTTTCATTAATGTATATTACGTTTGCCTTGTCTTATCTAGGGCTTCCATTAGCCTGTGCTCTTACATTGTTAATTACTTAAATATATTACCTGACAAATGTATTCCCGGAATTTCTTTAATCTACACTAATTAATTTTTGGTGTTGAGATGTTTTTTTTCGCCTGTTTCTTTTACAACTTTATTAATACATCTAACATAAAATGAAGGTATGATTCTTTTTATATATTTCAAATGGTATTATCCTGAAAGGAACCATTTCAGAGGGCAAACTTTCGCTGGCTAAATAAGCAAGGCTGCCTTAGAGAACAAAAGCCCAACATTTCGCTTTGAAAGCGAGTCTTGCATCCTGGAAATTTTTCTTGGGTTCCCATGCGGAGGAATACTGCCAAGAAAGAAAGATACTGCGTAGGTTCTCTGCCTGGTCATTCCCTGCGTTGTCGAAGCCTCTCTGTCTCTCGATTCTTTTATTGCCACATAAGAGATCCTATGAAGATGATACTATCGACACGTCATTAAATGTCGGGAAATACGGTGTAGGGGGGAATGTTAACCGCGAAAAGTTTCAAGGACAGAATATGAGCTATCACCTGGACACTAGAGGCAGAGAAAGAAGCAAGCAGTCGAGTTACGAAGTCGGAACGTCACGGACCAATGCTTTCTCTTTCGCCACCTGTTTCAGGTGAGGCGAGGTCGGATCATGGCTAAGCCAATCGCAACAGTTCACGTCATACTATAAGACGGAAAAACTGCTTTTTTGAGCCTGTATTCTTCACGTACAATAATTTACATAGTAGCTTGATAGCTGAGTAGCTAGGGTCAAGTGTGCTGTAACGCGTGTTTAAGTTGGTTGACTCTGGCCAAATCTGGGACATTTTCTTGAGGTAACTTTCACCTTAATCAACCTGGCAGCCATTCAGAGAGAGCATACGATGATGGAAATGTGAAAACTGTCACCTCTACAATCATGGTGCCATGAGAACCCTTTTCACTAACATTTGTATTTGTAGTGGAATGTCAACACTGACGGTTTTGAACTGAATGGGTACTTAAATCACCAGAAACTGAGAGATGAACAAATATACTTTTAGGAAAGATTAGTCACTTCAAATGGTGGGTCGCCATGTGACAGTTTCCCGCTCTTTGTAGTAACTCATTTGACTAACTACTACGAACAAGGGGAACCAATCACCAGTACGACCTTCCGTCGGCGCCTGGAAAGGGGTGTTGAATTAGATGAGAGCAGTGTCGACACGCAGTTAAGATAATGTTGCCATCTCTTCCAGCTTATGTAACGAAGCACCACCGCCACAAGAGTCCTAAACGCTTAACAGGGATATGTGAACTACTGAGGTCATCACGCCGATACCTACGTCGACTGCTGCAGCAAATGCTGCTCAACTGCTAAATGTAGACAGTATGTACAGAGACGTGTAGAGCTTTCCAACTGGAATGAGATACCAAGTAAATATGACGAAACAATCCTGAAAAGTGAACTGAAAAAAAGGAACTGGCTTTCATCTGAAACCCTCTCTACAGAGATTATTAACTCCAAAGCAAATTCAGGTAAGTAAAGACAGGTGGAAATAGGCTAACTTATTGTAAGACCCCTTTGTAGAGAACATCTAAAATGTGAACAATCGATCATTCGTCGCATACACCTAACCTCAGTAAAATTCCTTCATCATGAAACGACGAATTTTGAACCTTTCCAACTAAGAAATTGCTAAAAACAGTAGTTGCCTGCCGCACGGGATTAGCCGAGCGGTCTAGGGCGCTGCAGTCATGGACTGTGCGGCTGGTCCCGGCGGAGGTTCGAGTCCTCCCTCTGGCATGGGTGTGTGTGTTTGTCCGCAGGATAATTTAGTGTGTAAGCTTAGGGACTGATGACCTTAGCAGTTAAGTCCAATAAGATTTCACACACACGAACACAGTAGTTGCCTACACAGCTGATGCAAATCGTAACCGTAATTGGATAAGAATAGAAAAGTTACCTGTATGACAGGCGATGTCCATTTAGTGCTGTAGTTACTGCAAGCAGAAAACGTAAGGTTGTAAAGCTTTGTTACGTGTTTGTGGAAAGACTGTGTGATGCAGAGAAAAAACAACGGACAAATTGATGTCTGGACATGTTAAGGTATCACATATAAAATTATCTAGACTTATACCCGTTACACCCTGTATATAAATGGTGTAGTCTATAATGACGAAAGTTCTACGAGGTTGTTTGCAGACGATGCTGGTTGTCTATGGAAACGCTGCAACACCAGGGAACTGTATCTAAATGTAGGAAGACCTGCAAAGGGTTGACGTTTGGTGTACCTGACCGATGAGAAAAAGTGTAATGCGTAACTTTAGATATCCATAAGTTTTCTATTGCACCACTGGATACAGGAAAAACCGGTAAATACCTAAGAATAGCCAGCAGATGACAAGCTGAGACTTGTAGGAGCTACTTGAAGAGAACATTAACTCATTCTTGAATGAAGTGGCTTTCAAAACATTATAATGATCATTTGCTGTGTATCAAATGGTTCAAATGGCTCTGAGCACTATGGGACTCAACTGCTGTGGTCATCAGTCCCCTAGAACTTAGAACTACTTAAACCTAACTAACCTAAGGACATCACACACATCCATGCCCGAGGCAGGATTCGAACCTGCGACCGTAGCAGTCGCACGGTTCCGGACAGCGCGCCTAGAACCGCGAGACCACCGCGGCCGGCTGCTGTTTATCGCTCATTAGTATTCGACCATTTCTAGTTGCTAGAAAAGAGAAAGAAGACGCAGCGAAGAATGACTCGTTTTGTTGGTAAGCGCGTGATTTAACTCAAATACTTAGCAAACTGAAGTGGCAGACATTATAAAAGAGTCGTTGTGTGCCGCAGAGAGGTTTGCTGTTGTAATTCTGAGAGCGTACATTCGAAGAATAGTCGTGCGCCATAATTTTCCGATAGAAGCGTAACGAAAGGACGAACAAATTAGAAAAAATTAAGTTTACCGAAATGCGTTCCTCCCAAGCTCTATTCGGGAATGGAACAAAGAAAGAGCGAAGTGATAGATGTACCACAAGTACCCTCCGCCACACAAGATAATGCGGCTTACACAGTATAGATGTAGCGGCAGATGGTTCGTTCAAATTTCTTTGAATTTCCCGCGTTTCACACTAGTAAAAACGGTCAGATGACGTGGGCTCAGATCGACGCTGGCACGTAGTTTTGTTTAACGAATGTTACCTGACGATCTGCAAAATTATCTTCCATACTTCACTTGTAGTATAAAATATATATATAAAAAAATAGAATGAATCATCAATTAAACACGAAATGAAATACAGGTTACTAAATAGGATGACGTGGTGCCACCGAATTTTTAATGTGAAAACTCATAAAGCTTTTTAAATAAAACAAACGTTATGAACATTCTACGTCTTTAGGCTCTTCATGTGTCCATACTTGCAAACCTCTGGCACTAGAGGTCTCCGAATTGTAGCTTGTCAAATGGCGCTGTGTAATCTGTGCGTGAGAAACAGCCTGTTGTAATCTAATTTCGAATTCCAAGAGGTCGTCCAAACATGAGCAACCTCTCTTCCACCATGACGATGCCATACCACACTCAAGCGCTGCGACTTCTGCAACAATTTGACGCCTTGGGTTCCCTGTCATCGATCATCCTGCATACAGTCCCCACTTGACCTCATCCGATTTTCATCTGTTTGCATAACGTAACCTTCAACATCCGCATTTTATTACTGACGAGGAGGTGCAACCAGAAGTGACCTAACTCGATCAACAAAGAAAATATTCTACAGTGACGCCCGCATCTCGTGGCCGTGCGGTAGCGTTCTCGCTTCCCACGCCCGGGTTCCCGGGTTCGATTCCCGGCGGGGTCAGGGATTTTCTCTGCCTCGTGATGGCTGGGTGTTGTGTGCTGTCCTTAGGTTAGTTAGGTTTAAGTAGTTCTAAGTTCTAGGGGACTTATGACCACAGCAGTTGAGTCCCATAGTGCTCAGAGCCATTTGAACCATTTTTTTCTACAGTGACGGTATAAAAAAAAAAAAAGCTCTGAGCACTATGGGACTTAACATCTATGGTCATCAGTCCCCTAGAACTTAGAACTACTTAAACCTAACGAACCTAAGGACATCACACAACACCCAGTCATCACGAGGCAGAGAAAATCCCTGACCCTGCCGGGAGTCGAACCCGGGAACCCGGGGGCGGGAAGCGAGAACGCTACCGCACCACCGCGAGCTGCGGACGGTATCAAAAAACTGATCTGTCTTTTAGAGAAATGTGTTCGTCACGAGGGTCACTATGTTGAAAAATAAGTGTATAGACACGATGAACAAAGATATAAAATATTAATAAAATTTTATTTAAAAAGATTTACTAGTATTCACATAAGAAAACCGGAAGCACTGTTTTTCAGCACGCTCTCGTACGAATTAGTAACTCCTTTTATTACTTTTACCTCACTTTAATCTTCGAGTAAATTCTGTCCTATCTCACCACGTTTAATTACAAAGCTACTGAGCATCGTACATCGCTGATATGCTGGTTGTAGGCATATAACATGTAACTAACGACAGCAGTACAGAATGGTACGCTGCTCTTTGCAATCCCAGACAACACACTGAAATCTCGTACATCGACAGAGATAATTGAGAAATGAAATTTAAGGAGTGAAATGATATGTGGGACCCATTAGCTGAAGTTTTTCAAGGATCAATCACTTGATTCAAATGCACTTACGGGAACAGAAAACACTAATTTAGTTTAGTTTATGATTTCTTTTTTTTTTCACGAGCTTCTTCAGTGTTGTTATATATAGCTGTGTAGTTTTCAGTGTAGACTGGTGATTTGCAAATTAACCAAAGTTTTTGTTTCTGCGTAAATCTTGGTGTGTATCCCTCTGTAAGGTGGCAAACTAGTGTAAATGGAAAAAAAATTCAAAGGCATCCTGCAATATGCTCTAGACAAGTATGTTTCGAGTTAGGTCTTAACGGATGGGTCGGACCCGTCATGATTTAACAGCCGTCTTAGAAAAGTGCTATGTAAACAAAGAGAAATACATCTCTTATTCAAGGGAAGTAAAAACCCAGCTGAAAATCAAAAGTTGAAAGAAGCGAAAATGAGAAAGGAGAGCAAGGAGAGAAGCGTTCAATCCCTTTAAAAGTAAAACTTCATTCACGCAACGGAATAAAAAACCTAAGCCGTTTTGGTCGTATGTAAAATCAATAAGTGGTCCAGAATCATCTATCGATTCATTCAGTGACCATACTGGTACAGATACGGAAGATAACTGAGAGAAGGCTGAAATACATAATTACGTCTTTTGAAGTTGATTCACTGCGGATTGGCGTAACACGGTCTCTACTTACAATCGTCGCAGGAACTTCGAAATGACAGATATTGAGGTAATCGATCACGAAACAGAAAAACAACTACATCGCTTAGTACAGGAAAGGTGTCAGGACCAGATACGACACCTACAAGAGACTAGAAAGATCATAAGAAAGAACTTACTCCGCTTCTAGCAGTAAATTATCGTAGATCGCTTGAACATCTAAAGGTACCTAGCGACGTGAAGGAAGTGCAGCTCATTCCCGTTTTTAAGAAGGGTCTTAGGACAGATGCACACAATTATGTAACTATATCGTTCCCGTCAATACGTTATAGAATTATGGAACATGTTTCAACTCAAGAATTATGACGTTTTCGGTGAATGCATATCTCCTCTGTAAAAAATATCATGGATACCGGAAACAGAGATCTTGCGAAACCGATCTCGCTTTGTGCCTCCATAAGATGCACGGTGCCACAGACAATGTGGCTCAGATTGAGGCCGTGTTCCTTGACTTCAGGAAGGCACTTGAGACCGTTCCGCACTGCCATTTGGTGAGAGCAGATTTGCGATTGGATTCTAGACTCCCTTGATGATAGAACTCAAAATGTCACTCTTAACGGAACAAAATCGACAGATGTAAGATTACAAAAAGTACCCTCTGCCATACACCATTAGGTGGCTTGCGGAGTATGACGTAGATGTACATGAGAGTCGACATGTATTTCACGAGCTTCCCTGTTCCGCTTCATGGCGCTCTGTTCCCACTAGCGGCACACGACTCGGTGTGTGCACAGTGGCTCGTCTCAGCTTAGCAGAGACCCTTCAGATGAGAGTTCAGCAGGCCCCTAACAGGTCACAGTGAACAGTTCAAGTCTTAATGTCGTGAAATCCTTATAGCACAGTACAGTACAGTCCAGTACTGCTCGAGTGCTACATGGAACACAGTGCATAAAAGTCCAGAAGTCTCGCTGGAAAACAAGTTACAAGAAGCCAACACTAAGATATCCAGATGTTCAGACTACTTCTTTTTGTCTTTGGGAAAATATCTTATTCAGCTAACATAAAGAGAAGGATATTGTTCTATTTACCATGTATTCACTGCGTCTTCTTATGGTACTACCAGCACACCCTTGATTCTTTGAAAAATAGCAGATTGATGATTACGTTATAAATGAATTCATGAGTTAAATATTTGAGTTGAAACAGGTAAGCGAGAAAAAGTTTATGAAAGGATTATGCTAAAATTTCTTTGAAGCAGCTATATGCTCTCATTAAGAAGCACTGAATGAAAATAGCATGGTAATTTGCGCCCCATTTTAAACAAAAAGCATGTTTATGACGTTGTATCTCCTGAACTATACGTATGATATAATTTTTCAGGTACATTCAGTGGTATATGTAGGCACTGTCTCATAAATGTTTTTTCTTCGGCAGTAAAGAAGTAATAAATCAAAACGCCGTACCTGATGCTAATTTCTAAGATCTAAATTTTTTTGCGTACACTGTAGTCCATACAGAGTGAGGAAAATTATTCATGATAAAGTTGCTGAGAATGAGGCCCACAGGAGGCGCAAATCCAAAGGCCGACTGTACAGTCGTGGTCAAAAGTATCCGAACGAGCTGAATTCCATTTCGCCTGATTTGCATGCAGCCCACATAACGCAGCTGTCTAGCAGGTTCTCTAATCGCTCCTTGGTACAGTCGTTTGACTATTGAAAATGGTTCCAACAAGTCACCACTTGAAAACACTGCTATGTATCGCAATAACTCAAATGTAAAGTTATATCACGATACTAGAAATATCAGGGAACACCTTATCACAGATAAGACTTTCCTTAAGGCTTGTAAGCTCACATTTATTGAAATAAATGACATATCTGAAATGTTACCACTCTCATTATTAAGTCAGATACGTAACGCACGTAGTACGTTCGTCGTATTCATGATTTCCACTTCAAAGTAGCATATCGTACTTAATATTTCACACAAAATGACATTAAAAATTTATGTTATTCACGAGCAGGTAGTTGAGAATATGTATGAATTTCAAATGACACGACGAACCGTCTCGTTCTGCGTATGGATCCAAACCCAGGTCATGCAGACTAAGATTTCGCAACTGACGGAAACTAACAATCATTCCTGACTAGGCATACAGAGAGTGATATACGTCGATTTTAGAGAGTATCAGTTAGCAAATATCAACTTTAAATTACATAACGTAAACATTTTTAACGGACTCGAATTCCTACCCAGCATCTACTGTCACTATTAACGAACTACGAGAGATGTCAAATATTGCTTATTCGCAAGTAACTTACTTGAAAGGCCGTGAGGTAAAGCTTTGTGTTGGGCAGGGATTCGAAGCCAGAACCTAATCGAATTGTTAGCGAAGCACAATCAACTGTGACATTTCCGATTTTCTCGGCAGTAGCTAGATGTTTTACCTGAAATAACGACATGAAACATTAATTTTTTCCTTCCCAGAACTCCAACCCGGCACCTATCGCTGTTATATTCTAGAGAAAACGAACGTTAAATATGGGTATGTTACACCAGCAGCGATATGTGAGCATGTTTGAACTAGAAATAATATGACGAAGAGTTCAGTGCTGACTGGGAATCGAAACCCACACATATCGTTGTCGACTACATACAAAGAGACGTCAGCTAACGAATTTTTCTCCGCCAGCATCTCGGAATAAAATCCTTGAACTCTCAAATAGTTCTGTGTCCGACTGGGAGTCAAAAACGTCAGATTTCGTTAGTGTTGACAGCGAATGAATATGCATTAAAAGTCAAAATTATTATCCACCAGCAGGTAAGTGTTCTTATGCTAGAGCTTGATAATACATAATGAAAACTTTAGTGCCGGGCCAGGATTCTAATCCATTCACGCGCAACATGTGGAGATGTTGAGGAATCTGCAGTTTTGAACAAACAACAAATTGCAGTCGAGCTGTATTGTCACGAAGGGATCAAATTCCGCGTTAAGGGCGGTCTGAGTTGCATTCCAAGTTCAGAACCAATTTCATCGACATACAGAAGCTCAAATAAAAGATGGAATAAGTGTCCTGTGATCCTACATAGCATTTGTTTCGTCACTAGAAATAAATAACTAGTATAAGAAAGGTTACTGGTGATAGAGTTCCCACATTTCGGCACTCCTCACTTTATTGTGGTTCAACCTAACGTCTACTTGGTAGAGAAGGAATATCATGTTTAATGTGGATTTCAGACCACAATGCCATTATACCTTCTTCACTTGGCGTAGCCAGGAGAGAATAGAATCTGTCTCTCCCTATTATAAATCATCGGCAGATGTTGAAATCTACCCCAGGCCATCAGCATAGCAACCTATCATCAATCCAACAGACAGCCAAATCCTTTTCGGTGCGACACATTTTTATGTAATAACACTGTTGCGACACACTTGATGAGAATTCTGGCACACAGGCTCCCTGTAGTGGTTTGCAGCATGTTCAGTACATTCATTTACTCGGTCGACTGAATCACCATGAACTAGCTGCCTCGGCTACTCAGTCCATACATTTGACTCTATTTTGTAATGACCGAAATAAAATCACGTAAATGCCACCTACACAGAACTACCAATAGTGTAGGATGCAGAAATTTAAATAGGAAGTGTTCCTTTCCATTTGAGCTACTCTACTGCGCTATGTGTTTGTTGAAAACGTCGTGCAGTGCAAAAGAAAAGCTGTAATCTCTGTCTCTCAGAAGTCTAGATCCGGCCATACGCATTATCTCACAGCACCGTGGAATGCGGAAGTTCTGAAGGAACTGTTCTTGACTTATGGAGCTGCTGTAGCTACATGGTAGGTAGTAGCGTAACGGTAGGTAAGACGTCGCGAGTTCTGTGACTTTTGCTGCTACATTTTTTAAAACGCAATTCTGCTGTCTGCTGAAGTTATCAATTCAATGGAACTTTGAACATAATTCCCTTCACATCTTAACCCAAAATAGCCGCATGTGGAAAAAGGGCTAACTTCTGCAACATCTTGTTCTTTTCAGGTTTAATAGGCGGCCAGGCAGCAGATGCATCTCGAAGCTTTTGTATTATGTATGGGGAGAGCGCATCGTACCAAAATACAAAAGTATTTCCTACATTAGCTGTCGTCTAGTAGTGGCATTTTATTCTTCTTCAAACTTTGTTTGAAAGCTTTAACTCAGAACAAGTTTTCTACATGGATGTAATCAATAAACTGCATGTGCATTGTCAGACTGTTACAGATAACACCAGAGAATTCGCATATACAGGGTGTCCCACCCAAAATATCTCTGTAACAATAACAGCTATTGGAAAACGACTTTCACCGGTATCAATGTAGGGCTGGGGCCCATGAATGTACATATTTGGAAACATTCTAAAACGAAAGCATATGTGTTTTTTAACACAAACTTATGTTTTTGTAAATGGACCTCCTATATTTTTCTTCAGCAATCCATAGCGTGAAAAAGCACATACACAATGGCGTTGATTGCATCGCAATATTGCCATTACATCCCGAGTTATTAAGACGCGAAGTTGATGCTTGAAACACCCGACATGCGCTGCTAGCGCACGTCCTGAGGCTCAGGCGTGAACCCCATGCTGCCCGTAATCGCGATGTGATTGACATGTGTAATCTCACCTCCATACTTATCAAGAAGTCCGAAACGAATAATACAGTCCGCTGCCATCAACTCTCATAAGCACATAATGGTTTCTCTCTTGCACGTTTTACGTATCTACATACACAATATGAACCAGTACTGATCAGTGTACACCCGTCAGGTTGTCTTATTTATCCTGCACACCCAAAATAAGGTTTATCTAATGCGTTATATGACCCATTGTGCCTGTCGCGCAGGGCCTGGCTCTACCTAGTCAAGTGTCGAACGTAGTTCCCACTACTGCCACAGTTACCACTTCGCCTTGTTTATGATTTGCGACCCATGCAAACTCCTGTACTCCACCACCCTCCGAGCATCCCATTTGTTGTTGCTTTGGCGTGCAGTACACCGCTTGCCAGTGTAGTCGTGCATCAGAGTAATCTAGTGACGGCACGGAGGTAGTACACATTGTGAATAAACGTTGTGTTGTGGAACTCATACTGTACAGCATAATGTACACACATGAAGATATGGTAGAAATGCTGCTGATCTATGGAGAATGTACGTTGACGGGAAATACGTTATGAGATTGCTTGTTTGTTGATAGTACTGTTAGCGAACATTATGATTATTAAGTTAATATGTCTGTTTTCTACCCTACTCTACATACATACCTGTACTGTACCCTGTTGTAGGTGGACGAAATGCTGTTCAGGCAGAACGACTGTACAGAAGACGATTCCCTGACAAGCCATCGCCTTCGCGCCGGATGTTTGGTCGTCTCACATCTCGTCTACGTGAAACGGGAAGCTTAAATCCAAGACCTCGACATCGTCCTAGAACACGCACAGATGAACGTGCTGAAGTTGCTGTGCTCGCTACCATAGCTGTGAATCCTCAAATCAACACACGTCAAACTGAAAGTGAAGTTGGTGTGTCGAAATCAAGTGCACAGCGTACTCTTAAACGTCATAAATTTCATCCTTACAATGTTCATTTACACCAGGATCTTCATGGAAATGACTTCCGCAATAGGGTAACATTTTGTCGGTGGGCTCAGCAAAAACTTCTGATTAATCCAAATTTTTTTGCAGATGTTCTCTTTACTGACGAAGCATCATTCTCCAACAAAGGAATTGCCAATATGAGGAATATGCATTATTGGTCCGCAGACAATCCAAAATGGCTCCGTCAGGTAGAGCATCGACGTCCGTGGAAAGTTAATGTTTGGTGTGGGGTTATTGGAGATACCATTATCGGACCTTTCTTTATAAATGGCATCCAAAATGGCAGACAATACTCCAGATTTATACGGCACAATCTTCCTGTTCTCTTGGACACCGTACCTCTGAACCGGAGAATGGTCATGTGGTATCAGCATGACGAATGCCCTGCACATAACGCCTTACGAGCACGACGATTTCTGAACCGTAAGTTCCCTGGTAGGTGGATTGGACGAGGTGGCCCAGTTAGGTGGCCTGCCTGATCTCCGGACCTTACACAACTGGATTATTTTCTTTGGGGAGCAGTGAAGGATGCTGTTTACCAACATGAACCAACAACACCAGAGGACATGAAGCAACGCATTATTGATGCTTGCACAGCCATCAAAGAGGAAACAGTAGCACGAAGTAGGGCATCCTTCATCCGCAGAGTGACCCTATGTATGCAAGCCAATGGGCATCTTGAGCATGAGATGTGAACGCTATGTTTAGTATGTAGTGCTGGTATCACAGTGGAAGTTTCTACAAAGGGCCATTTTACCCAGTGATGTTAAGAAACATTTGTTTGCAACAATTTGTCATTTAACGCATTAGATAAACATAACATTGATAATTATGTGATAATACAACTAATTGGTTAAACATGTTTACATTCATCTTCTAAGTCCTACCTGAACTTCCCAAATCAAAACATTTTTACCTAAACAACGGTAAGACTTTTAGTCCACTTGCTCGTTTCACTAAAACCATCAACATGAATTTTACTATTACGAGTGAATGATTAACTGTCACTTGCGCTATATCTACAGTAAAGTAAAGTTTTAACGTTGAACGGCATTACCTTTTTAGTAACGGATTAACGATAAGCGAAGTTAACTTTGTGACTAACGTTGCGGTACACAGATATGTTACAGAACCGCATCACCCCTAGCCTGCTGGAATGTACGACGTTAATGCAGGAGGGCAGCAGACCGTATTATTCGTTTCGGACCTCTTGATAAGTATGGAAGTGTGATTACGCATGTCAATCACATCGCGATTACGCTAGCAGCGCATGTCGGGTGTTTCAAGCGTCAACTTCGCGTCTTAATATCTCGGGATGTAATGGGAATATTGCGATGCAATCAACGCCATTGTGTATGTGCTTTGTCATACTATGGATTGCTGAAGAAAAAATATAGGAGGTCCATTTAAAAAAAAACATAAGTTTGTGTTAAAAAACACATGCTTTCGTTTTAGAATGTTTCCAAATATGTACATTCATGGGCCACAGCCCTACATTGACACCGGTGAAAGTCGTTTTCCAATAGCTGTTATTATTCCAAAGATATTTTGGGTGGACAAGATAGCTGGGACACCCCGTATAGTTAATGATTAATTTCTCTCTCATGTTTAGTATTGTTTTAAGAACACTAAAAGAAACTTTACGAAAATTGTGCACTCTATTATAGGAAATGAAATAAAACTACCCACGATAACCTTACCACGAAAGTCTGTTTTAATAAAACTAAGTATCTGTAGCCGGCCGAAGTGGCCGTGCGGTTAAAGGCGCTGCAGTCTGGAACCGCAAGACCGCTACGGTCGCAGGTTCGAATCCTGCCTCGGGCATGGATGTTTGTGATGTCCTTAGGTTAGTTAGGTTTAACTAGTTCTAAGTTCTAGGGGACTAATGACCTCAGCAGTTGAGTCCCATAGTGCTCAGAGCCATTTGAACCATTTTTTTTAAGTATCTGTAAACAAGCGTGCCTCTATCGGCATGAATTAGTAAAATACTACTCACTTAGATTTCGATTGCGTCTGTGTTTAATTGGTATGCATGTCATATCAACAGGTATGCAAATGTAGCATTTCATAAATAAAGTTATGTATTCCTAAAAGCCCAAAATTTGTTTGTCAGCAGCGGAAAGAGGCGTCACGTGTTGTGCAGCAATTTAAGTTTTTCAACATTGCACTATGCGCTGAAAGTATTTTCTTGCGATTTCCTTATCGATGTTTGATCTGACTGCTTGTAGCTCTTTCACAGAAGCGATAAAAACGTTACAGTCTGCAAGACTGGAACCGCGAACCGTAACAGACGCTTATTCACAGTTCAACACGTCACTACACAGCTACCGAAGAGGTATGTGTTGTGCTTTCCTCTTACGAGGCCAATAGCGGCTATAACTCGTAAACCGCTATTGAAAGGACGAGATTAGTTGCGATTTCCACGTGCAGCAGCTTTCCTGGGCTGAAAAACGTAAATTTACAATCTTTTGTTACACCTCAAGCGATAATAAGGCAGATTATTCAATGGAAATGACAGGAAATATCAAGTGAACTTTGAGGCTCAATTCCATGCACACCAGGAAGTAACTCGTCGATCACGGAGTTGCCAAACATACCTTGCCTTGTTGCCAAATCTCAGTTACAGTACCAGAAGGAAGAAGACGAACTTATGTGATCCTACAGTGGGCTGGGAAGTGACCATAGCTGGCATCTCAAAGACACGGCTGCTACGGCCTGGAATACGTAATCCGTCTGGTTCGCATTTCTGTAACTAGTTTTAGGGACTGGAGCGTAGTTACTAATAAAACTCAGAACTGACTGCAAACTAAGCATCATAAATCAGTACCTCTCATACTTGTTTTTATATTTCATTCGTAACTGTACTCAAAACTAAGAAACATTCACGGACGTTTTCGTGCCTCGCCGATAGTCGAGCACACCAAACAAATAAAATAAAAAAATGTGTGTGAATGTGTGAGTGTGTGTGTGTGTGTGTGTGTGTGTGTGTGTGTGTGAGAGAGAGAGAGAGAGAGAGAGAGAGAGAGAGAGAAAAGAGAGAGAGAGAGAGGGAGAGAGGGTAAATAATTGTTGTAAAGAAATTGAATACCGCTTTGTGAAGAAATCTTTCATTAAAATGACACTTTCCACATCATTACGAAATGTCGTATTCATGATCTATGGAACAAGTATTAATCTATCCTAATCTTATCATATCATATTGCTGTCTATCCGTGAACAGACATGAATTACCGAAATGTTACAGTGGACAATATCCAATGGATCTACCACAACCCGAAAGAACGACGGGAGAAATGATCAGAAACAAAAGTGGCGAAGAATCGCGAATTTCATATGGAACTATGACGAAGTACGACAACGATCATTTCCTCACAGTCAGAAAATTTCAACACTTTCGAGAAGGAAACTCATTACGTCCACGAACTTTTATTGATCAATTCCGAGTAGGATTACCAGAACACTGGACGCTAGCACACAAATTAGACTTTATATGTGCACACATGTCAGGAACAGTCGCAGAAACCATGCAGAATGTTGCAGCGACATGCCGATCGTACGAAGATTTCAGAGAGAAGTTTCTCTGACAATATTGGTCCAGCGAAGCACAGAACAGAGTGAAGTACGAATTATTACAGAACCCATATTTTGAAAATTCAGGAGAGAAAAGTCCCATGAAATTTTTCGAATTAATGGCAAAGAAAAATCGATGCTTAGATGTACCATACAGTGACGGAGAGTTGATTAAATTATGCGCGATGAAGCTACCATTGAAATACCAGCAATCATTAGTAGGTCGCGGAGGCAATGGCGTCGAAGCATTTAAAGGTATTCTAAGGGAACTAGAGTTCATATTTTCGGAAGATGACGCAAGAAAAAGACGAAGCGCACGTGAAAACGAAAGCAAAAAGCAGTGGAATCCACAAGACACAGTACGAAGGAGCTACAATTACGAACCATGTGATAACTTCGCACCAAGAAACGACAATAGATTTCAACAAAGAACCGGTTATGGATTTAGAAGAGAATATGGCAATAACTATAATTCACCCAGGAACGGCAACAACTATTACAGAGGGAATAACGATAACCGGAACGGGTACTGGAGAACCAATAGACCGACAAATTATCAACAAAGAAACCACTATCAACAAGCTGAACAAGAAAAGAGAATAAAGATAGAAGAGGTGGAGGTAAGACCACCAAACCCCGATAAACGTTCGAATTGACAGCTAAGCGCCCATGCCAAAGAGAATGACGCACCGACCCAGGACAATTGCAGCACCTTGAACAGAGAAGTAAAAATCTTATCACGAGAAGAGAAGAAGGAAGAAACAAATCCGCAGGAACCAGATGAAAATGAAGACAAGAAAATAACAATATCGTGTTGGGACGAAATTAACTGGGAGAATACTGACGAGGAAGATGAATTACTAGAGGCATGCACAACGAATGTAGGAGGAAAGGACGAAGTAATGAGTATTGCAGAGCGATTTGAGATGGAAACCAGGGAAAGCGATTTCAACGAGGATAATGCGCAGTCGACAGAAGTTGAAAATAAGTTACGAGTGGGCACACGACCCAACGTATATAATGAAGGAAGTTATGAAGCGATAATTAGAGGATTTAGATGCGATTATGTGGAAGTAGCGACGAAGAAAGAGAAGATAGACGAGGATGAGGAAAAAGTAGAGGATGTTGAAGAAAGCGTAAATGAAGGAAGAAATAGAGAAGAGGAAATAGAAGAGAGAGAAGTAGCAGTCGAAGCTTATCCTACAGAAAGTTCGAATTCACAAGGGAAATTCCTAAAAAGACTCATGTATGATTCAGTGGAGGATTCGTTGGTGCAAGAAGAAGAAGAACAGAACCAACCCTTTCAAATTCAACCAATTGTGTAGGCCATGGTAAAGCATATCCCAGTCAATATTGTAACTGATAGCGGAAGTGAACTGACTGCGATCTCAGAAAATTTATTCATGCAGTGTAATGCCAATGAGGAATTGCCAGTTCTGAAAACACGTAAGATTAAAGTAAGAGGTCCTATTAGAAATAATGCTGCGGAAGTTACAAGACAAACAAGGTTAACTCTTTCGTGCCAAGGTCAAAAGATCGAAGCCAACTTCGTGATTATACCTAAACTAACTGTAGATTTGATTATAGGTGCAGATTTTTTAAATGAGAGATGAGCGATAATAGATATGGGGAAAGGTAGCGTAACATTCGGGAATGTCACACTTCTCTTTGAGCAAAAGCTAAAATTAGAAGAAATACCAGTTATAAACAAACAATTAAGAATGATGCGAGATAAAGAGGATGAAGAATTAGAATGGTATGCACAAAAGGGGGAATCGCCTCAACTCATGTTAGAAATCCATAAAGAAATCGACGAAAAATTGCAAGAAGTTCAAGGTATTTCAGAACACAGTAAAAGAGAATTAGAGAGTATTTTACCTAAGACTGGCAGTATTAAACACTTTCAGTACAAGTTTGAAGATTAATTTTATTACTGGTAAATAATCAGCACAATATTTCAAGATTATGTTGCAGATAAGATCATCAGGAGAAAGAAGAATGAAGAGAGAGAAAGGTGGGAAAAAGAAAGTAGTCTCAATAATAACACCAATGGTACCATAGATTAAGGTAAAGGGATAAAGCGTAGATAGTCTAACAGCATGAAATACTAAAATGCTATACACCACGACACTACACAAAAAAAAAAAAAATAAAAAAACGAATTTGAGGTTTCTTGTATAAGTTAAGATTCAAAATATTTTAGAATTGTAACATGGAAAGGACGCCGAAATTTGTAAAGCTTTTTAAGAAGGCGTAAAATAATGTAGGTACTAGACATATGTTAGATGATTATAAGTAAAACTTTTTGTAAGAACCATTGTAAAAACTCCACCAAAGACCAGATGCAACGACCCACAAGTTGCAATGCGAGAAGTATCAAGAAAGAAAAGGACGTAATTAGCAAGACACGATTCCTACAAGGCAGAAGCATCAAGAGAAGGGGAAGGACAGTGAGACCAACAGAAGGACCTTGTAACCGAAGTGGGCAATAAATTTAACCGCTAGGCGGAACCCTGCTGGGACGGAACACCCTGCAGTGACGCGACAGGACGCTGAACGCCGGAACGGTCTCCGAGCGCCCCGAATGAACGGAGCGAGCAAAAAACGGCCCGATGAGAAGACCGCTTGGGCAAGCCACCACTGGCAAAAATTTGTGTAAAAATCACACTACCGCTATTAAACAGCACGCTGATGCACGAAACTGAAGAAAACGTCCACAAAGTAGAAATGACATGCCCAAACAATTTATCAAACTGTTACTAAGAGGAGAACTTCAAAGCGACTAGTTATCAATAAATATTTCCGTATCCTGGCCAGAGAAGAACCAAAAATCAAGTAAGAAGCAGAGAAAAAGCAGGAAGAACAGAAGTTGAAGATTCGCAAGATTGAGGCGAAGAAAGAAGATGGGTGAAGAATAGACGACATACCTTCCCAAATCCCTATCCTATTGGAAACTAGTCGTCTGTGAAGTATGACAACGAAAAACGACCACTTTCAGCGACACATAATGATGGCTTTCACGCATACAAAGCCAGTTAACCACGAGATTCTGCAGTCACAGCTCCATTCCATTATGGGACCTCCACAACAGCAACACATACTTGCAAAGCCAGCAAGGAATGATGAACGAAGCTGTACATCAAATACTTGCCCACATCCATCTCGCTCAAGTCCATCACCTTCGTGCAAAAACATTTGCCAACCTCATGCTTAAACATCCATAGGATTGTGTGAATGTGTGAAATCAAATTATGTGATGTAGGAATTGTGCAAAAGAAATGTGTGAAAAAACTAAATAAGTTAAGCACACCAGACAGCTAGTAAACTACAAAATAACAGTCATTGACTATGGACTTAAATAAAAAATAGAGTATCTATAAAAATAAGTCATTAGTTCTGAAATGGACAGTATATAAAGAACAAAAGTAAGGCATAATAAACACTAAAACTATATGCCACTTATTTTCTCTTCATAAAAATAAAAGAATATCTATATTTACTTATTTTCTCCTTATAAAAACAAAGAATAAAAAACTATCTTGTTGGATGTTTTCCTTTTTTTTAACATTTGTACCATTTGTTAGGATTCTTGGAAATAATTCTTATTTGTTAGTGTAACAATATTGAGGGTCACTGTAGACCATTTAGATAGTTTTCTCTTTTGTGAAACTTAATTTAAACCTAGATTATAGATGTGATATGGCGTGGGTCATCCTTCGATCCATTGTAGAACTTGGAAACCCATTCAGGGAATATTCGTTCACATTTTTGTTGAACGCAGTTGGTTTTTACCATCCTGTATTAAAACATTTCCTTTTATCAATAGTGCAATTTATAAACGATGTTTTGTGAGTAGAATAAAATTTCCAGTGGTAAACTTAACTGCTTTTTCGACGTTATTTTACCAGCTAACTAAAAATTGGAAGGCCTTGAACCCCTTCCACTAAATTTAGTTAGTATTAAGATTCTTTTACAGGGAGTGCAGTGGAGCTGACGCTGAGATCATTAAGTATTTGGTTATATCATCGCTAGTGTCACTGAACTCTTCTGAATTCTACATGTCATGAGTGGTCTGACGTCTCCTTACCAGCAACAGGTCCCAGGTTCAAACTAGTCAATTCCCTAAAAAACATGCTCAGAGCGTCGTTGCGCGAAAGTGGTAGGGAGACACGATATAGAACAAACAGACACCACACAGAATGTTTAGATGCACAGTGCCCGCATCTTCACTTTAGTTTCTATCTTTTTAGTTCGTTCTCTTCTGAATTTTCAAATTAATTGATTATTACGTGGTACAGAATAATGAGTTAACTGTGTTTCTTACAGCTGCCATTCGCACCAACATTTTTCTACATTCTCGCGCAATTCATGAAATTCTACTTGTATGATCACAAGACTGCACATAGATGCAATCGATTTCGAGGTGCAAAGTGTTTGTTATCTTACTTTTCGTGACAGATGGGCGAAGTTGATTTCCAAACACTTTCTATGTACTGAAATAATCTTTTGTCACAAATTAACAAGGTAAGTGTTTTATTCGTATATATTCTGTGGGAAACTGTAAACGTGATGGAAGATTACATACCTGAGTGTTTGACACCACTGGTAGGAGAAAACGCTGCATATTAACCAAACCCCGCGCCTCCTCTACGTATCCTCCTATGACACAAGCACGGGATTCTCCTCCCATAACACTACAGAGCTGTTCCTAGCACAGCTGAGAATTGGCAACATCGTCACAAACATTTGGCAACACTGTGACAGTGCAATCACATACTTGTATGGTACTGAATTGACTCGCTAAATTTACTTGATATTCCCTTTCCATTTGAATGACTCATGCTATATAATCCTCATGTAATCTAAGACACTGAGACAGAAAATTCAATTTCTTGGCTAAAGAAACGCTATTCTTCACATAAGTGACAACTTTTATTATCTTTCACGCTGCATTATGAGGCTGAGTGACCAACACCATGATAAGAGTGGCACGCTGGCAGGAGTGTGTTCGTAGCCCCGTGGTACCGCCCATATCTCATGTTGCAACAGCTCAATGAGTCGTCACTTCTAATTGTGGTAGGGGCCAGCATGTGCAAGCTTTTTTTCTGATTTATTTTATGGGGCTGCGAATTTCCAGAAAAAAATCTGTAACGAAATCAGCAGAAAACCTTTACACATCAAATCCTCTTAGTAGCTCAACACAGTAAGTTGTGTTAATGGTCATAGATCTCGGCTTTCTGACTGCAAAGCTGCTTCACAATACAAGCGTCTCTGAAGAAATATGAATCGACCGTCAACGATATGAAATTCAGTATTATTCTTCACTTAAGACTCACATGCCAGGGTGATAAGTATGAAGGAAAGGAACCTCTTGGTTACTACAGGGCCTTTATGCTAAATTTCCACAGTAGCAATTAAGAACTCTCTGCAGACATTTGCTAACAGTGGCTCTAGCAACTTACTTTTTCTCTGGGTAGCATCAAATATGAGCAATTTTGTCGCCTTAAATCCAATTGAATATTTTAAATATCAATTTTGAACAGTGTTCACTTCTCCATTATTTAATGTATGGATCTCAAAACAAGCAATTTGCTTTAGTAGCTATAGAGCAGGTTCTGAAAGGTATTGACACAATTTTTCACATCCATTTACCATAGCGAATCAAAGAAAGAAACCAAACGCATTAAATTACATTTATTCTCTGTGCCTCGACTAACACATATGAATCCATGACAAAAATAAATCATTTGAAGAATCTCTTATGAAAGGAAAAAGAACTGGGAAACTTTATTGTCTGTAATATAACATACAGACACCATTAATCTTTATTTTACGATGTCCATTACCAATCTTGGCCCATATAAAAAGGTACTCGTCTGCATTTAATTTTTTCTTCTTTCTGGTACTCAACACAAATGGCATACTTGGAACAAGTGTACCATAAGGCTGTTTAGCCAAAAGTCCTGTTGTCTCTGCTATACTCCACGTCTTCCATGTCAAAATATTTGCATCTGGGAAAGCTTCAAGGCCACCATAATCTGCATGGTTGCCCCATACAACAGCAAGAGTGAGCCATGTACTACCTCCAAAAACTGCTTGTACATCACATGTAAGGTTCAAATGGAGTCCACGAAACACATTTGGACCTCCAATTAACTGTTGTTTATTAAACTGTCCAGCCAAATCAATGTCAATAGCCTTCAAACTGCGATACACAGGAACGCTGCGCCGCCAGCGACGACGCCATGCACGTCGCCTAGGCATTTTTGTGGTGACTGTGTGTCTGAGCAGGACTCTGAGGTTCTTATTCTATTGAGGTTATAACAAGTATTTAAATAAATTAATCTTTATTAATTAAAAAAAAAATTTCACGAGCGGTCTGGCGCGACCAATAACCACCACAGTGGTGACATGACAGATAACAATAAACGACGACGCCATGCACGTCGCCTAGGCATTGCTGTGGCACGTTAACACAAGTGAACATAGCAAGCCAACGCCCAGCGAGACACCCAGAGCTATGCGTCCGCACTCCTCGACGATCGCAGAGCGAATGACACTCTGTGCTGCGGCGCAGCTGCAGCCGGCGGCCCTTATCGTCACGTCAACGTCCGGCCTGAGCCTGCCCGCGCGCCTTATGAGCGTCGTGCGCAACCAGCCGGAAGCGAATTCTTCTGCAACACGCTCCTAGTAAAACTAGGGAGCGTGTTCCCCGTTACAGTTTCCATTACCAATCTTGGCCCATATAAAAAGGTACTCATCTGCATTTAATTTTTTCTTCTTTCTAGTACTCAACACAAATGGCATACTTGGAACAAGTGTACCATAAGGCTGTTTAGCCAAAAGTCCTGTTGTCTCTGCTATACTCCATGTCTTCCATGTCAAAATATTTGCATCTGGGAAAGCTTCAAGGCCACCATAATCTTCATGGTTGCCCCATACAACAGCAAGAGTGAGCCATGTACTACCTCAAAAAACTGCTTGTACATCACATGTAAAGTTGAAATGGAGTCCACTAAACACATTTGGACCTCCAATTAACTGTTGTTTATTAAACTGTCCAGCCAAATCAATGACAATAGCCTTCAAACTGCGATACACAGGAACGCTGCGGCACGTTAACCCAAGTGAACATAGCAAGCCAACGCCCAGCGAGACACCCAGAGCTATGCGTCCGCACTCCTCGACGTTCGCAGAGCGAATGACGCTCGGTGCTGCGGCGCAGCTGCAGCCGGCGGCCCTTATCGTGACGTCAACTTCCGGCCTGAGCCAGCGCGCGCGTCTTATCAGCGTCTTGCGCAATCAGCCGGAAGCGAATTCTTCTGCAACACGCTCCTAGTAAAACTAGGGAGCGTGTTGCCCAGCCCGTTTGAATCGCGCGCCACAGGCTACCCAGCCAATCACAAGCCGCACGGCAGCGAGCGCAGCGACTAAGTCCGCTTCAAGGTCACCCGCCTAGCTAGCAACCAAGACTCGCACGGCCACCAAACAAAAAGTGTTCACTTGTGTTAACGTGCCACAGCAATGCCTAGGCGACGTGCATGGCGTCGTCGCTGGCGGCGCAGCGTTCCTGTTCACTTGTGTTACCGTGCCTCAGCAATACCTAGGCGACGTGCATGGCGTCGTCGCTGGCGGCGCAGCGTTCCTGTGTATCGCAGTTTGAAGGCTATTGACACTGATATGGCTGGACAGTTTAATAAACAACAGTTAATTGGAGGTCCAAATGTGTTTCGTGGACTCCATTTGAACCTTACATGTGATGTACAAGCAGTTTTTGGAGGTAGTACATGGCTCACTCTTGCTGTTGTATGGGGCAACCATGCAGATTATGGTGGCCTTGAAGCTTTTCCAGATGCAAATATTTTGACATGGAAGACATGGAGTATAGCAAAGACAACAGGACTTTTGGCTAAACAGCCTTATGGTACACTTGTTCCAAGTATGCCATTTGTGTCGAGTACCAGAAAGAAGAAAAAATTTAATGCAGACGAGTACCTTTTTATATGGGCCAAGATTGGTAATGGAAACTGGATCAGAAGCAATGAAATTAATTCTGTGCCACATTGATGTATTGCATACTAGTGTAATAAAATACTCATCAAATAAAAACGGTTTTGTGCCTCCATTGCTATCGAGTATGAAACACAAATTGTAGCAAGATTTCATGGGTCACCACTCAACAAGATAGAAGTATTTACACCATCGAGAGTGAGGAGTGGAGCAGACGTTGTCGCAGAAGGCGAGGCAGTGCAGTGCCTCAGCCCCCGCCGGTAGGCAGCAAACGGGTCCCAGAGAACTCAGACGCATGCGGTGTTCAGAGGCAGATGGTCGGCGAAGAAATCTCTCGCTTAAATATTGTTGAACCAAACTGTTATTACCAATGTGACAGAAAGCAAAATATGTTGTAGATTCGCATGAATTATAACTTCAGCACTGAGAGGAAAGAGGCGATAAAAATCTTGTCGACGTGTGATTTTGGTTACCAGACGTCGTATTAGCTACTCTCGCGTTTTACTCAAGGCCAGCCTCGTAGACAAGAGTGATGTACTCAGACTGCAGTCAAGAGTTCCTCCGGGAAGTGTAGCAGTCTACTACACTGCTGGCCACCGTAAATGCAACACCCTGAAGGAAGCATCTGAATCAAGTGAAATTTACACCATGGGTTTGCAGCGATGAGATATGCAACTGATTAGAATTTCAGCGCAGACGCACATCACGCGCGCCTGTGGCGCCACCTCATAGCGCCATTTAAGTCTTGGCGATTTCGACGAGTGTACGTTTGGCACGTGTGTTTACCTTGTGATTGTTTCACAAAACGATCAGTTATGCCTCGTAGACAACAGCGAACATCTTTTGATCAAGTATCCGAGTTCGACAGAGGAAGGATAGTGGCTTACCGAGATTGTGGATTATCATACAGAGAAATCGCTAGTCGTGTTGGACGAAACCAAACAACTGTAATGCGGATATGTGACCGTTGGATGCAGGAGGGTACGACGGACCGACGTGGTCGATCGCATTCACCTCGGTGCACCACTGCACGTGCTGATAGGCAAATTGTGCACATGGCAGTGGCGGATCGCTCAGTGACATCCCAAACCATAGCACAGCACATTGCGTCTGTAACGCATCATCCAGTGTCTGCGCGTACCATTCGACGCCGTTTACAGCAGAGTGGTCTGTCCGCAAGACGTCCATTGCTTCGTCTACCATTGACGCAGAACCACAGACGTCTCCATCGCCAATGGTGTGATGACAGACGGATGTGGACGGCAGAATGGAATGACGTTGTCTTTACTGACGAGGCACGCTTCTGTCTGCAGCACCACGATGGTCGGATTCGAGTGTGGAGACACCGTGGAGAGAGGATGCTGGACAGCTGCATTTGCCCGCCACACTGGTCTTGCACTGGGTATTATGGTATGGGGCGGCATTGGATATTACTCTCGCACACCTCTAGTACGCATTGCCGGTACTTTAAATAGCCGACGCTACATATCCGAGGTGCTGGAGCCAGTTGTTCTTCCTTACCTTTAGGGCTCGGCCACAGCCATATTTCAACAGAAAAATGCGCGACCACACGTGGCACGCATTGTCAAAAGGTTCTTCGTCAATAACCAGATTGAATTGCTTCCCTGGCCGGCTCGCTCTCCGGATCTTTCGCCGATAGAAAACATGTGGTCCATGGTTGCTCAACGAGTGACCCAGATTACATCCCCAGCTGCCACACCAGATGATCTTTGGCAACGTGTGGAAGCTGCTTGGGCTGCTGTACCCCAGGAACACATCCAACGTCTCTTTGACTCAATGCCGAGACGTGTGGCAGCGGTGATCTCCAACAATGGCGGCTACTCTGGCTACTGATTCTGGCAGGAACCACATGTCACAGACGTCTGTAAACGTAATCATTTGATACTTGGTCAACATGTTATCTACAAAATAAATCTTGTTGTGCTACCTCTTGTCTTTCTTGGTGTTGCATTTACGGTGGCCAGCAGTGTATGTTGCCAGATTGAGCATATTGCTGGACATAGAATTCTGAGGGGAGCATGACTTTACTGTCCAGCTTACGTCAGACTCGGCGGTCAGTTTTTTTTCTCTAAGACTGTATCCAAAACACATAATGTACACTTAAGAACCAGAAGAATTAAAAAAAATTAGTTTATGAAAGCAACGTTAACTATAGTGTATTGTATACATGTGTGTCAACGCCTTCCAGCGTCCACTCAATGAAGACAAGGATACACAGTCTAGTTTCAATATTATAAATACACCTCACTTTGTGGATGAACTCAGACTAAGGTTGATAATCATTTTGAATATTTAGCAGTGCTGTACTCACTGGTGTTAAACTCGTTTTCAACCAATGATTCCCATAGCTACAGGAACACTACTTGTGATACCTCTTAGACAAAATACTGACACAGTGCTATCAGACGAAAAGATCAACGTAATACAAACTGCGGGAAGTTTGTTTTAAAACCTTCGTACCTGGATAAAGAGCTTTTCCGATTTGAGATATCTGGGAATGTTGCTGCATTGGACGATTTAAGAAGAAACTAAATTCCTTCAGTTACGCCAGTGTTTAAAGAAATCGTCTTAACGGCACTAAATCGTGGTTTGTGAATCGTTTACTGGCTGTACTCTGCCGCATTTCGCTGGTTGGAAGGCAAAAAGCTTACTGACAAATTTCACACAAGGGGGACGAAATGACTCCCACTGGAAGGTCATGTAGTTTTATTTAAATGATTAAAAAATCAGGTATAACGAACAGTGAGGTTGTTAGTATAAGCACATTACTGTTGTCAGTATGATGTTACACCGCCCAGAGCCTGTAATGATAAAGGGCCCATTTAGGTCAGGCATATTGTATACAGACGCGGAAGAGAGAGCACCACTAAATTGTACAAACCGTATGCACTGCATACGCACAGAAATTACTGTTACAGTTTACTTATGGAGCCCAATGATTGAATTGCATATTTTCCGGTGAGAAAGAGCACTGGCAAACAAGTTACTTAAACTAGTGTCACTCTGAGCTAGAATTTATGGTCAGCGACTAAGTGTAAGGACAATGAGTCGGATGCGGGTTTTGCAACTGTGAAATACTTTCCTACATTATAGAAACGAATATAAAATTTGAATTAAGAAGAACGATAGCAGTGCGGTTCGATTGTCGCTCAGGCACAAAAATTTGTATCCTTATTTGAGATTCAAACACCTAGCAGCTGGTAAGAAAAACCGATACGTGACATTTGATTTTACTTAGTTAACAATCCGATTACGTGTTGGGTTCGTATCTCTGTCACAGAACTTCACATCACGTGATTCGTCTTTAAATGCAATGGGTGTTGTGTGATGTTCTTAGGTTAGTTAGGATTAAGTAGTTCTAAGTTCTAGGGGACTGATGACCATAGATGTTAAGTCCCATAGTGCTCAGAGCCATTTGAACCATTTTTTTTAAAATGCAAATACACTGTGTTACTTCTGAATGGAGGTATATCAGACATCTTTCGTGATTAGTTAACAGGGATGAAAGGGTCTTGATAGGAGTCCCGGTTTATTACAATAACTGTTGTCTTTTATTTTCAAGTTTAGTTTTGTTAACTGATACTGGCGAAAATTTCGGTAATTCATGTCTGTTCACGGCTAGACAGCAATATGATATGATCAGATTAGGTTAGATTAATACTTGTTCCATAGATCATGAATACGACATTTCGTAATGATGTGGAACGTGTCATTTTAATGAAAGATTTCTTTACATAGCGGTATTCAGTTTCCTTACAAGAATTATTTACCCTCTCTCTCTCCCTCTCTCTCTCTCTCTTTTCTCTCTCTCTCTCTCTCTCTCTCTCTCTCTCTACTCTCCCTCACACACACACACTCACACTCACACACATTTTTTTATTTTATTTGTTTGGTGTGCTCGACTATCGGCGAGGCACGAAAACGTCCGTGAATGTTTCTTAGTTTTGAGTACAGTTACGAATGAAATATAAAAACAAGTATGAGAGGTACTGATTTATGATGCTTAGTTTGCAGTCAGTTCTGAGTTTTATTAGTAACTACGCTCCAGTCCCTAAACCTAGTTACAGAAATGCGAACCAGACGGATTACGTATTCCAGGCCGTAGCAGCCGTGTCTTTGAGATGCCAGCTATGGTCACTTCCCAGCCCACTGTAGGATCACATAAGTTCGTCTTCTTCCTTCTGGTACTGTAACTGAGATTTGGCAGCAAGGCAAGGTATGTTTGGCAACTCTGTGATCGACGAGTTACTTCCTGGTGTGCACGGAATTAAGCCTCAAAGTTCACTTGATATTTCCTGTCATTTCCATTGAATAATCTGCCTTATTATCGCTTGAGGTGTAACAAAAGATTGTAAATTTACGGTTTTCAGCCCACGAAAGCCGTTGCACGTGGAAATCGCAACTAATCTCGTCCTTTAAATATCGGTTTACGAGTTATAGACGCTATTGGCCTCGTAAGAGGAAGGCACAGCACATACCTCTTCAGTAGCTGTGTAGTGACATGTTGAACTGTGAATAAGCGTCTGTTATGGTTCGCAGTCCCAGTCTTGCAGACTGTAACGTTTTTATCGCTTCTGTGAAAGAGCTACAAGCAGTCAGATCAAACATCGATAAGGAAATCGCAAGAAAATACTTTCAGCTCATAGTGCAATGTTGAAAAACTTAAATTGCTGCAGAACACGTGACGCCTCTTACCGCTGCTGACAAGCAAATTTTGGGCTTTTAGGAATACAAAACTTTATTTATGAAATGCCACATTTGCATACCTGTTGATATGACATGCATACCAATTAAACACAGACCTAATCGAAATCTAAGTGAGTAGTATTTTACTAATTCGTGCCGATAGAGGCACGCTTGTATACAGATACTGTTTTAATAAAACAGACTTTCGTCGTAAGGTTAACGTGGGTACTTTTATTTCATTTCCTATAATAGAGTGCACAATTTTCGTAAGGTTTCTTTTAGTGTTCTTAAAACAATACTAAACATGAGAGAGAGATTAATAATCAAGGATATATGCGAATTCTCTGGTGTTATCTATAACAGTCTGACAATGCACATGCAGTTTACTGATTACATACACGTAGAAAACTTGTTCTGAGTTAAAACTGTCGAACAAGGTTTGAAGAAGAATAAAATGCCACTACTAGACGACAGCTAATGTAGGAAATACTTTTGTATTTTGGTACGATGCGCTCTCCCCATACATAATACAAAAGCTTCGAGATGCATCTGCTGCCTGGCCGCCTATTAAACCTGAAAAGAACAAGATGTTGCAGAAGTTAGCCCTTTTTCCAAATGCGGCTATTTTGGGTTAAGATGTGAAGGGAATTATGTTTAAAGTTCCATTAAATTGATAACTTCAGCAGACAGCAGAATTGCGTTTTAAAAAATGTAGCAGCAAAAGTCACAGAACTCGCGACGTCTTACCTACTGTTACGCTACTACCTACCATGTAGCTACAGCAGCTCCATAAGTCAAGAACAGTTCCTTCAGAACTTCCGCATTCCACGCTGTGAGATAATGCGTATGGCCGGATCTAGACTTCTGAGAGACAGAGATTACAGCTTGTCTTTTGCACTGCACGACGTTTTCAACAAACACACAGCGCAGTAGAGTAGCTCAAATGGAAAGGAACACTTCCTATTTAAATTTCTGCATTCTACACTATTGGCAGTTCTATGTAGGTGGCAGTTACGTGATTTTATTTCGGTGATTACAAAATAGAGTCAAATGTATGGACTGGGTAGCCGAGGCAGCTAGTTCATGGCGATTCAGTCGACCGAGTAAATGAATGTACTGAACATGCTGCATATCACTACAGGGAGGCTGTGTGTCAGAATTCTCATCGAGTGTGCGGCAACGGTGTTATGATAGAAAAATGTGTCACACCGCAAAGTATTTGGTGGTCTGTTGGATTGATGATTGGCTGCTATGCTGATGGTCTGGGGTCGATTTCAACATATGCGGATGATTTTTAATAGGGAGAGACAGATTCTATTCTCTTCTGGCTATGCCAAGTGAAGAAGGTATAATCGCATTGTGGTCTGAAATTCACATTAAACATGATATTCCTTCTCTACCAAGTAGACGTTAGGTTGAACCACAATAAAATCAGTAGTGGTGAAATGTGGGAACTCTATCACCAGTAACCTTTCTTATACTAGTTATGTAGGGTCACAGGACACTTATTCCATCTTTTATTTGAGCTTCTGTATGTCGATGAAATTGGTTCTGAACTTGGAATGCAACTCAGACCGCCCTTAACGCGGAATTTGATCCCTTCGTGACAATACAGCTCGACTACTATTTGTTGTTTGTTCAAAACTGCAGATTCCTCAACATCTCCACATATTGCGCGTGAATGGGTTCGATTCCTGACCCGGCACTAAAGTTTTCATTATGTATTATCAAGCTCTAGCATAAGAACACTTACCCGCTGGTGGATAATAATTTTGACTTTTAATGCATATTCATTCGCTGTCAACACTAACGAAATCTGACGTTTTTGACTCCCAGTGGGACACAGAACTATTTGAGAGATCACTCTAAGTTCAAGGATGTTATTCCGAACTGCTGGCGGAGAAAAATTCGTTAGCTGACGTCTCTTTGTGTGTAGTCGACAACGATATGTGTGGGTTTCGATTCCCAGTCAGTACTGAACTCTTCGTCACATTATTTCTAGTTCAAACATGCTCACATATCGCCGCTGGTGTAATATACACATATTTAACGTTTGTTTTCTCTAGAATATAACAGCGATAGGTGCCAGGTTGGAGTTCTGGGAAGGAAAAAATTAATGTTTCGCGTCGTTATTTCAGTTATCATGAATACGACGAACGTGCTACGTGCGTTACCTATCTGACGTAATAATGAGAATGGTAACATTTCAGGTATGTCATTTATTTCAATAAATGTGAGCTTACAAGCCTTAAGGACAGTCTTATCTGTGATAAGGTGTTCCCTGATATTTCTAGTGTCGTGGTATAACTTTACATTTGAGTTATTGCGAGACATAGCAGTGTTTTCTATTGGGGACTTGTTGGAACCATTTTCAATAGTCAAACGACTGTACCAAGGAGCGATTAGAGAACCTGCTAGACAGCTGCGTTATGTGGGCTGCATGCGAATCAGGCGAAATGCAATTCAGGTCGTTCGGATACTTTTGAACATGACTGTACATCTGTGCAGCATTGTTGTACTCTAGGATTAATGGTGCAAAGACTGCTCATCCCTAAACTCAGCACAGTTACTGCCTGCAGAGTCAAAAATCTGTAAGATATTTAGTAAACGTTTAGCCTCCAGACTTGAAGTTATGATAGAAGGGATATTGGGGGACTATCAGGCTGGATTTAAGAGGAACAGATCCACAATTGATCAGATATTTTTATTAAGACAAGTGTTAGAGAAGTTTTATGAGTATGACAAGCAACTACATCAGTTGTACAATGATTTTAAGCAAGCGTACGACAGCCTGCATAGTAAGAAAATTATACAGATCATGAAAGAATTTAGAATCTCACTAAAACTGGTCAATTTAACAGAAATGACAAGGAAAGCAATAGTGTGTAATGTAAGAATAGAGCAAGAACTGTCTGGTAAATTCCAAGTACAGAGGGGGCTACGACAGGGAGCTGTGATCTCTACAATGTTATGTAATTTAGTTTTAGAGAAGTTTATGCGGCAAATGCCGATAAACCCAGGAGGAACAATACTTAGTTCAAGTGGTAGTATATGCGGATCACGTAGCATTAATGCAAGGAATGTAAGGGCACTAAAGGGTAATTACGATACGTTAGAGGAAGCAGCGAGAGAAGTAGGTTTAGAAGTAAACATAAACACAACAAAGTATATGGTATTGGGGAGTCCAATATAAACGGTCAAAAGAATTCAATAGTAATGAATGGGAAAGAATATGAGAGTGAAAACATTTAAATATTTAGGTTCAGTAATAATGGAGGACAATAAAGTAGCAGTAGAAATCCAAGAAAGGACAGCGAGTGGAAATCGTTGCTATTTTGCCTTGCAGAACGTATTTAATTCCAGGAATGTTAGTCGGAATACAAAAATCAAAATACCATATTAAGACCTATAGTAATATATGGATCAGAGGGCTGGGTATTCGCATTAAAGGAGGAGAACTGGTTACTGAGATGGGAAAGAAAGATGCTGTGAAGGATTTTTGTAGCAGTGAGAGAGGAAGATGGCTGGAGAGTAAGAACAAATGTAGAACTACAAACACTTTTTGGACGGATGGATATTCTTGTTAAAATTAAGCAGGGAATAATAAGATGGGCGGGACATGTAGAGAGAATGTTAGAAACTCGGAGTGTCAAGAAAGTTTTTGTGGGAAAACCTGACGAGAGAAGGAGAGGAGGTAGATCCAGGAAAAGTTGGCTGGACGATATGGAAGCAGCTGTAAAGGCGATGGGAATAAGAAATTGGAGAAGGAAGGAGACGGACAGAGATGAATGGAGATAGGTGATACTGGAGGCCAAGGTTCTTCAAGGACTGTAGAGCCAACCAAGAAGAAAAAGAAGAAGAAGAAGAGTCAAAACAGAGGACGCACAGACAGGCCTCCTGGGTGCCACCTGGTGTCTGATGACCATGACAAATAAATAACTAACACTGCAGCCTCTTAGTATTCACACATCACACCCTGGTGCCCCTGACTACAGTCCTTGAGGTGTTGTATTCCTTTCCGGCAAAACTCTGTATTCGAGCTTATTTTCAGTATAAGAGTCTCATCTGCAGATGAAGTGTGTTGTGAGTACACAATGTCTATTAAGTGTGTCTAACCAACTGGAATTTTTCAGATAGAGATTTCAACGTGGCATGCCCTGAGAAAATACACGTATAGCTTATTTGCATGATTTTGACTTTGTGAAAGATAGAATCACAGGTGTGAGCGACAGGGGAGCATCACACCGACATATCGCCCAAGCAGTTGGCTGTAGTGCAAAGATTATACAACGACTGGTGAGAAATGGACTCAGGACTACAGTTTGGCGAGAAGAGCAGGCACACGGCCTTTCAGAAGGATTACGTCCGAGACTGGCTCTGACACATAGTCGGAGAATAACAGGTGAAATACAGATAGAGATTAAGCGCAAAATGTCATTGCCAAATGTCGGGAGGGCCGGCCGCGGTGGCCGTGCGGTTCAAGGCGCTCCAGTCCGGAGCCGCGCTGCTGCTACGGTCGCAGGTTCGAATCCTGCCTCGGGCATGGGTGTGTGTGATGTCCTTAGGTTAGTTAGGTTTAAGTAGCTCTAAGTTCTAGGGGACTGATGACCACAGCAGTTGAGTCCCATAGTGCTCAGAGCCATTTGAACCATTAAATGTCGGAAACAGTTAACTGGAAGCAGGGTTGAAGTCTCTAGTTGTCATGCGTTGTTCAATGCTGACACCTACCACAGACAATAGAGACGTGCATCCACAGTCAACTGGGACACTAAGTGGCTTTCTGAAGTTTTCAGCGGTGAGTCACACTTTCTTTTGTGACGGTCAGACCAACGTCAACTTGCCTGTAGACAGCCTGGTGAAAGCTCACAGGAAGCAGTGAATCATACCTGTCCAAATTCAGGAAATATAGTGTGGGGAACTAGAGGGTATGGCAACAATTCTGATTTGGTAATTCTTGGAAGAAGGCTGTATGCTCAGCTGGACATGACGAGAACAGCAAACCCTAATGCCATACCTCTCATGACCAGGGTACCAAATGGCGTGTTCCATCACGATGATGGAATACCTGACACTGCAGTTAACGCCAAAAATCCGCTGATAAATGTCCGTACCCTTCACTTGGCTGCTGCGTCCCATGATTCGTCACCCATAGAGCTTGTCTGGAATGGACGGTAAAAAAAATTTTCATAATAGCGTGACGGTAAAAAAAAATATTTCATAATAGCCTTCAGTCAGAAATCATCAACATACAGCATGACAAGAAATTCTTCAAGATGACATTCGGAGCTGTTTGCTTCCATGCTATAACGAATGCAAGACTGTATTCGTGATTTCCCTAAATCGCTTCAGGCAAATGCCGCAATGATTCGTTTGAAAGGGCACGGCCGGTTTCCTTCCTAATCTTTCTCGAGCATGTGCTCCGTCTCTAATCACCTCGTTGTCGACGGGACGTTAGACACTAATCTCCAAGACTGTATTCGTACTTGTGGAGGTGACACGTGGTATTGAGCTGAATAAGGACATCCGTTCCGTAAGAAATGTAGCTTTAACATCTGTACAGTGATAGGTGCCGTACTGTTACGTCATGATGTAACAGTGTAACGTACAGCACTATTGTTATTGTATCTAGACTAAACCGATATTAATACAATGTTTTGTTAGACATAGACATATATTAAAGTTACTGTAAGATTTACTCAGTTAATAGTGAAGGCAGTTTCTGCCCGAAAACTGAAATCCCGTCCCTTTATTAACTACAAAACGTGACAGTACAGGGTAGCTACACGGTATGATAACCCAATGTGGATAACTAAGCCGACTGTAGAGTGTTTCAAGGCCCTGAGATCTCCGTGTCAATTTTCACGGTCCTGTTAGGACAAGAGAAGCTTCCACTGAGGTCGCTGTTTCTGCTTCCGCTTGTTGCACGGAACTGAAAGGCAGGTCTATTATCAGTGCGAGAAAGAGCATCCGATAATACACGAATGTTGCCGACGGAAGCCTAAGTGTTCGCTCAGACGCATTCTGTAAGGCTGCGCTCACGGTAGCACCGACAACGGTCGTCAGAGGTCGTTGCCAGGGGTTGTCCGATAAAATCGGCCAACAGTTTGGTCACAGTGCTTCCTTCTTCAGCTTTGGGCGGGGTCAAGGAGGTTAGGTTAGTTTAGAGTCAATTCTATGTATGAAGCAAGTTAGACTTTAACCTCCTAAGGTTGGGTGGATACCACAACGCCTCTGTGTTTGGAGATCAGCGCTGCATTGCGGTTTTTGCTCTTAAGAAGACGGAAATGCATGTGAATGAGGTGTATCTGCCTCCAGAAGAACGTGGCGAGTACTGTACTCTCTGTCCTCAGTTTCCATTTTAAACAGATAAATTTTACGTAAATGTGGGACGAAGGGAGATGATTCGTGGTGACCTCTTAAAGCAAAGTTACAAACACTCTCTTTTGGTGTATTTATTCGAAGTTGTGCCGACATATATCAATTAACCTCCAATGATATCAATTAGAATATGTGCGAAAGACATAAGGTACTCTAAACCTCTGAAAAATGGACGAAAATTTGCTGCATTTACAAACTACTTCACATAACAGAGTAACCACCTAATGCCATCGAAACCCCAATAAGCAGTAATAATAATTTGTAGACAGCTAATGCCCACCTGTCACAACCCAAATTAGAACCATTACAGTGACTTTAAAGTACCGTACACCTCCCTTCTCATTTGAACAAATTACTTTTGACGTTACAATTTACGCCTAAAAATCCGTTAAAGATTTGCCGCCTCGTGGTTTTCAATAAGCCTCAGTCCAATAAAACGAAATACACCGAAGAGCCAAAGGAACTGGTACACCTCTCCAATATCGTGTAGAGCCCCCACGAGTACGCAGAAGTGACGCAGCACGACGTGGCATAGACTCGACTAATGTCTGAATTAGTGCTGGAGAGAATTGACACCACGAATCCTGCAGGGTTGTCCATAAATCCGTAAGAGTACGAGGGAGTGGAGATCTCTTCTGAACAGCACGTTGCAAGACATACCAGATAGGCTCAATAATGTTCATGTCTTGGGAGTTTGGTGGCCATCGGAAGTTTTTAAACTCAGAAGAATGTTCCTGGAGCCAATTTGTAGCAATTCTGAACGTGTGGGGCGTCGCATTATCCTGCTGGAATTGCCGAAGTCCATCGGAATGCATAGTGGACACAATTCGATGCAGGTGATCAGACAGGATGCTTACGTACGTGTCACCTGTCAGAGTCGCGTCTAGATGTTTCAGGTGTCCCATATTGTCCCATATCACTCAAACTGCACAAGCCCAAACCATTACAGAGCCTCCAGACGCTTGAAGAGTGCCCTGCTGACATGCAGGGTCCATGGATTCATGAGGTTGTCTCCATACCCGTGCACGTCCATCCACTCGATACATTTTGAAACGAGAATCCTCCGACCAGGTAACGTGTCTCCAGTCATAAACAGTCCAATGTTGGTGATGATCGGCCCAGACCTGGTGTAAAGTTAAGCTTTGTGTGGTGCAGTCATCAAGGGTACAGGAATGAGCCTTCGGCCCCGAAAGCCAATATCGATTGTGCTCGTTGAATGGTTCGCACGCTGATACATGTATCAGGTGTCCCATTTCCCTCCATTGAAATCTGTAGCGATTTGTGGAAGGGCTGCACTTCTGTCACGTTGAACGACTCTCTTCAGTCGTCGTCCCGTTCTTACAGGATCATTTTCCGGCCGCAGCGATATCGGAGATTGATGTTTTACCGGATTCCTGATATTCACGGTACACTCGTGAAATGGTCGTACGAGAAAATCCCCGTTTTATCTCAACCTCGGAGATGCAGTGTCCCATCGCTCGTGCGCCGACTATAGCACCACGTTTAAACGCACTTAAATCTTGATAACCTGCCATTGTAGCAGCAGTTACAGATCTAACAACTGCGCCAGACACTTGTCTTATATAGGCGTTGGCGACGACAGCGCCGTAATCTGCCTGTTTACACATCTCTGTATCTGAATCGCATGCCTATACTAGTTTCAAATGGCTCTGAGCACTATGGGACTTAACGTCTATGGTCATCAGTCCCCTAGAACTTAGAACTACTTAAACGTAACTAACCTAAGGACATCACACACATCCATGCCCGAGGCAGGATTCGAACCTGCGACCGTAGCAGTCGCGCGGCTCCGGACTGAGCGCTTAGAACCGCTAGACCACCGCGGCCGGCCTGCCTAGTGGCGTACTGATTTGAAAAGATCGGCCGTCTTCGGCTTATGTCGGTCGTCGTCGGAATGCACCGATATCGGTGCCATTGTGACCGGAGCTTTAAAGCAGTGAGGCCGACTGTGGCTGTGCCATTCGCAGGTCCCGCGGCGTACAGACGAAGTGATTTCGAGAACAAAAGAACACACGCGTGTTTTATTTGAGTATCTACATCTACATCTACATAGATACTCTGCAAATCACATTTAAGTGCCTAGCAGAGGATTCATCGAACCACCTTCACAATTCTCTATTATTCCAACCTCGTATAGCGCACGGAAAGAATGAACACCTATATCTTTCCGTACGATCTCTGATTTCCCGTGATCGTGGTGATCGTTCCTCCCTATGTAGGTCGGTGTCAACAAAATATTTTCGCATTCGAAGGAGAAAGTTGGTGATTGGAATTTCGTGAGAAGATTCCGTCGCAACGAAAAACGCCTCTTTTTTTTAATGATTTCCATCCCAAATCCTGTATCATTTCTGTGACACTCTCTCCCATATTTCACAATAATACAAAACGTGATGCCTTTCTTTGAACTTTTTCGATGTACTCAGTCAGTCCTATCCGCTAAGGATCCCACACCGCGCAACAGTATTCTAAAAGAGGACTGACAAGCGTAGTGTAGGCAGTCTCCGCAGTAGGTCTGTTACATTTTCTAAGTGTCGTGCCAATAAAACGTAGCCTTTGGTTAGCCTTCCACACAACATTTTCTATGTGTACTTTCCAATTTAAGTTGTTCGTAATTGTAACATCTAGGTATTTAGTTGAATTTACGGCTTTTAGATTAGACTGATTTATCGTGTAACCGAAGTTTAACGAGTTCCTTTTCGCACTCATGTGGATGACCTCACACTTTTCATTATTTAGGGTCAACTGACACTTTTCGCACCATAAAGATGTTTTTTTTTTTTTTTTTCCTAAATCGTTTCGCAGTTTGTTTTGATCTTCTTATGACTATGTTAGTCGATTAACGACAGTGTCATCTGCAAACAACCGAAGACGGCTGCTGAGATTGTTTCCCAAATCGTTTATATAGATAAGGAAAATCAAAGGGCCTATAACACTACCTTGGGGAACGCCTGAAATCACTTCTGCTTTACTCGACGACTTTCCGTCAATTACTACGGACTGTGACCTCTCTGATAGGAAATCGCAAATCCAGTCACATAACTGAGACGATATTCCATAAGCACGCAATTTTACTACGAACCGCTTGTGTGGTACAGTGTCAAAAGCCTTCCGGAAATTCAGGAATACGGAACAGATCTGAAAACCCTTGTCAATAGCACTCAAGACTTCATGTGAATAAAGAGCTAGTTGTGTTTTGCAGGAACAATGTTTTCTAAACCCGTGTTGACTGTGTGTCAATAGACCGTTTCCTTCGAGGTAATTCATAATGTTCGAACACAATATATGTTCTAAAATCCTGCTGCATATCGACGTTAACGATATGGGCCTGTAATTTAGTGGATTACTCCTACTACCTTTGTTGAATATTTGTGTGTAGTAGCATGTACTGAAGTCGTGTCTTTGTGACATCAGAAACAAAGATTATCACAAAAGGAACAAACGTGTTACAGAATTAAATGAAATATGCTGTACGTTAAAGAGCGCATTCCACAAGCAGCAGTGAAGCAATTCTCTGGTTTGTTAGCGCTGCCGAGAACGACATGTCGTTGACACCTTGAACATAAGTGGTGCTGTCACTGAGGAAGTTTATATTTAAAACATAGTTTTCTGGTCGACGCATTTAGGTTTGGCGAATACGTACCGCACATTACCTGCCATAATGTGCATTGCGATCAGTGAATTACAGAGGAGGTAGTGATACGGCATGGAGTGTTTTTCGTGGTTATGGTGGGACTAATCGATCTTAAGAAAACGCTAAATACGGAAGTATCTGAACGCATTTTACAGTGTGAGACCTGAGTTTCTCCAGGCGTATACAACTTTCAATTAACTTCCGGGAATTCAGCCAGGTAACCCTTTCAGCGACCGCCGATATTCCGGCGGGAGAACAACCCGCCATTTTCAAGGCAAACTGCAACCGACAGACGACGTACATGCAAATTTAAAACCTCGGTTCTCGGACTGATGTAGGAAAGTTAACACACACACACACACACACACACACACACACACACACACACACACACACACACACACACTGAACACCAGTGCCACCAAAGATGACCAAAGTCAGAGATATCGATAGTGAGACTATGAACTCGCAAGTGAGGGAGCATTGACTCTGTCCCTCTGTTTTTTGACAAGGGAGAGAGCCGGATTCCAAACAGAGTTTAAACAGAAACCTCCATCCCTGTTAACGAGGTTGCTCGCTAATTCAATCTCAACTGCCTCCTTAATAACACTGTCCCAATAGCTGGACGTGCATGCCAATATCTCGGTGTTATTGTATAACATGGGGTGACCAGTATCCAAGCAATGTTCGGCAATAACAGATCCACTTGACTGCTGTAATCGTGCGTGCCGTTTATGCACAGTACATCGGTCCTCCACGGTCATGATAGTTTGACTAATATATGCCATGCCACAGCTACAAGGAATGCGATATACACCCGCCTTACGCAGACCGAGATCATCCTTAACAGAACTCAAAAGCAATATAATTTTAGATGGAGGTCGAAAAAGACACATTTCACATCGTATTTCCGTAAAATACGACCGATCTTGTTGGAATTGTTTCCTACGTAAGGCAAAAAGGCAGTAGACTTAGGTGTCGACTCAGAATTATCATCAGTCACCCGATGCACAGTTGGTCGATAGCGCAACGCATGTTCAATCTGTCTATCAGTACAACCATTTTGACGAAACGTAACTTTAAGATGGGACAGGTCAGTTGGCAAAGTCTCAGCGTCGGAAACGACATGTGCCCTGTGTACCAAGGTACGAAGTACCCCTTCACGCAGAGCTGGATGGTGACAACTATTAGCCTGTAATTACAAGTCGGTGTGAGTACATTAGGAGGAAGGATGATGGAACATTGGGACATGCAGTCTACAGGAAACGTACTCACACCGACTTGTACCTACAGGCTAATAGTTGTCACCATCCGGCTCAGTGTGAAGGGTTACGTTGCCTATCTGTTGCAGTTTGGCTTGGAAATGGCGGGATGTTCTCCCGCAGAAACATCGGCGGTCGCTGAAAGTGTTACGTGGCTGAATTCCCAGAAGTTATTTGAAACGAGGATAATGGAATGTAGTCGAATTAAGTCGGGTGATGCTGAGGGAATTAGATTAGGAAATGAGGCACTTAAAGTAGTAAAGGAGTTTTGCTATTTGGGAAGCAAAATAAGTGATGATGATCGAAGTAGAGAGGATATGAAATGTAGACTGGCAATGGCAAGGAAAGCGTTACTGAAGAAGAGAAATTTGTTAACATCGAGTATAGATTTAAGTGTCAGGAAGTCGTTTCTGAAAGTATTTGTATGGAGTGTAGCCATGCATGGAAGTGAAACATGGACAATAAATAGTTTGGACAAGAAGTGAATAGAAGGTTTCGAAATGTGGACCTACAGAAGAATGCTGAAGATTAGATGGGTAGATCACATAACTAATGAAGAGTTATTGAATAGGATTGGGGAGAAGAGGAGTTTGTGGCACAACTTGACTAGAAGAAGGGATCGGTTGGTAGGACAAGTTCTGAGGCATCAATTTAGTACTGGAGGGCAGCGTGGAGGGTAAAAACTGTAGAGGGAGACCAAGAGATGAATACACTAAGCAGATTCAGAAGGATGTAGGCTGCAGTACGTACTGGGAGATAAAGCTTGCACAGGTTAGAGTAGCATGGAGAGCTGCATCAAACCAGTCTCAGGACTGAAGACCACAACAACAACATTTGAAACATTTTACAGCGTTGTGTTCTGCATTCAGTAGAGGACCAGTTCGGAGCAAGACGTCCGTCTGTATCAGCATGACAATGCAACATGTCATGAAGTAGCATCTGAGGAGGAGTAGATTAGTGTTAAACGTCCCGTCGAAGACGAGGTCATTAGAGACGGAACACAAGCTCGGGTTAGTGAAAGACGGGGAAGGGAATTCGCCTGAAGCGATTTAGGGAAATCACGGAAAACATAAATCGCGATGGCCGGACGCGAGTTTGAACCATCGTCCTCCCAAATGGACGTCCAATGTGCTAACCACTGTGTCACCTAGCTCGGTAGCAGCGCCTGTGAGGCAATGGTTTGTGGACAATAACATTCCTGATTTGGAGTGGCCCGCCTAGGGTTCCGACCTGATTTAGGAATGAGCTAGAATGGCGACTACACTCCAGACCTTTGCGTTACGACCTTCTCTGGTTTCGAATCCTGAGGAAAAATGGACTGCCATTCCTCCACAGACATTCAAGCACCTCACTGAAAGTGTCCCCATCATAGTTCAAGCCTTCATAAAGGCGTATGGTAGACGATCCCTATATTAATGTCCATTAATAGGTGTCAAGCTACTTTTGATGAGATAGTGCGAGTGTTGCCCAGAAAGTAATGTACCGCATTTTTTTCCTTCAACAATTCATTATTGAACATAATGAGAATTACACACACGAAAGAATGGTGTTTTATCTACACACCCTATTTTTCCACGTAATCTCCATCCCGTTCTACGGCCTTCGTCCAGCGCGAAACAAGGACGTGTATGTCCTGTCGGTACCAATCCTTGTCCTGGTGGCGAAGCCAGTGCTTCACTGTGTGAATCACTTCATCATCCTCGATATGCCTTCCACGAATGGCATCCTTTAATGGCATGACAATGGCATGAAAACATCAGCTCGGTGCAGCATGTCAGGTGTGCCAACGTGGATGGTCTCCAGACCACTGCAAGTTGTGGAGATCCGCCGAACCGCCTTCTGATGACCTTACTCTCCGATTAACGTACAGCATTTGTGATTATTCCCCGAACTATCTTTCTCTGCAGTGAGAAATTTAATGGCGGCACGTAGCTTGTAACGTACATCGCCTACAGACGCCATTTTGAAACTGTCCTGCACCTACGCTATCTGTCGGAAGTGACGGAAACTTGGCGCGCTCACTCAGGAGACTTCAGATAATACATAAACAACGTTTCGCATTCGTAACATTGTTTTCGGTTGAAAAAATGAGGTGCATTACTTTCTGGGCAATCCTCGTATATTTATCTCAACAGGACATTAAATGTTTTGTCTTCAGGACTGTAATTTGTACTTAAGGGTACTGCAGATTGTTTAAAATACGAGGCAAGCACTATGTCTACTGTTGCATGTTAGCCAATAGTTGGGGAACGAATTTTCTCATATCGAGAACTTAGAAGGAGCGATCTATTTTTTACTTGGAAAAAAATATTCAATAGCTAATATCGCAAAAATTAGTCTTTGTTATTGACAACCGGTTTCGAAACTTGTAAATATCTTCCTCTGATCTTCATAAAATGTTTGTTATAAAACGTGTTCCATTGTGAGTTAGTATCTGATGCCATGTTATGAGTACGAATTAATGGATAAATGTAAATATATATAGAAATGTAAATGGTTTTACTCTTGACAAACCTTCGCGTAATGGCTCTGAGCACTATGGGACTTAACGTCTATGGTCATCAGTCCACTAGAACTTATAACTACTTAAACCTAACTAACCTAAGGACATCACACAACACCCAGCCATCACGAGGCAGAGAAAATCCCTCACCCCGCCGGGAATCGAACCCGGGAACCCTGGCGTGGGAAGCGAGAACGCTACCGCACGACCACGAGCTGCGGGCCTTCGCGTAATGTACTGCATTTTATCCGCCACAATGACAACATGGCATGATGTACTAACTCGCAATGGAACTCGTGTCATAACAACCGTTTTTTAAAGACCAGTAAACCACAGTTACAACTGTCGAAACCGGTTGTCAATAATAGAGACTAATTTATGTGATGATGGCTATTGAAAGTTTTTTCCCAAGTAATACTGGGTGTCAGACTCCTGTCACTGCATACGTGCCGGCCCGTTCGTCGGACTTTGGTAGGTGTCATATTGGCTTTAGCCGAACTAGACAAGTTAGGGTCGGCTCTGAAAAGAAGTCTGAGAAAACACTTGCTCCCTTTATCACTGCAGACCAGCCAGTTAACAGCATCGTATCACAGACCTGTCCACAAACTCAAACCGAAACCATAAAAAGTGATGCTAATGCAGCGATTGACCAGTTCAGTGGTTGTCTAGAAGATCCAGCTGAGGGCCTGGAAGAGTCCTTCTGATGAAGAAAAATTTTAGTTAACACTTGTTATCTGAGTGCATCTCAAACCGGTCGCCGCAGAGTGTGGACGGGACCACGGCGCGGCAGCAGCAGCAGCAGCAGCGGTGGCGTTGTGGTGACGTCACAACACCGGCCGCTAGGTGCGTGGCGTACGCCGCAGAGCAACGCGCCGCGCCGCAGCGGGTCCGCCGCGACCGCCGAGCGCCGGGGCTCATCAAAGATTAAAACCCGTTTCGCCAGCGGGCCGCGCGGCGAATTATTCATGGCGCAGGGCCGGGGGCCGCAGCGACCTGTTCCGGCCGTAGGACGCGACGAGCGGCGACGCGCCACTGCGCGATCGGCCCTTTCCGGCGGCGGCGACAGCACAGCTCTGACGGCGGGCGGCCAGCTAAATCCGCCTCAAAGGATCGGCCAGTGGGACACTAGCTGCCCGCTTTGTCAAATGGGGACGAGCCCCCTTGAGCTGGAGCCGCGTCCGGGCATGCAGGCGCGAAGATAGACCATCAGGAGGACCACGATCAGCCAGACATTCGCTTGCAAGCCAATTTTGTTGGAGAAAAATTTCTACTTATTTAAGACACCATCTAAATAATTTTGCTTTATACAAACACAAACATATTTCAATATTTTATCTGCCACCTCAGTGGTTTTTGATCTATTTTCTTTCTGCAAATTACTGGTACATGATAACACCTTGTGGAGGCTTTATGAATGGAGGTGTAATTAGGCGCCAAATTTTACGGTAGTTTTCAGAAACAGCTGAAGATACAGAGTTGAGGTATTAAATGACAAGAGGAACGATGATTTTTTTTTGGTATCAGCATGACAATGCACACTGTCGTGGAGCAGCTTCTGTGAGGCAATGGTTTGTGGACAATGATACTTCTGATTTGAACTGGCCTGCAAGAGTCCCGTCCTGAACTCCATGGAACGCCTTTGGAAAGAGTTAGGACGTGGACTACGCTCCATACTCGAGCGATCATATCTTGTTTCTGCTCTTGAGGAACAATGGGCCGCCATTCCTTCACAGGCATTCAGACACATTATTGAAAGCGCCCTGAGCAGAGTTCAGTCCATCATAAAGGTGAAGAGAGGACATTCACAAGATTAATGTCCGCTAACAGGCGTCCGGCTACTCCAGATGGGATAGTGTATATCTCTCAACAGGTTGCTGAAAATTAGGCCTACGACACTAGTTTGGAACAAAAAGACACTCATACAACTGCTCATACACCTCGCATAACGTTGCCCATTTATACACGTTGATAGTTTTGTATCTTCCACTCATTTCAGCGCTTGTCATCTGCAAACACTGAAACGTTTTCTGTTTTTCTTCCACTTCAGTCAGAAAATCGCTTTATTATGCCCCATTATTTAGTGTTTTGCTTTCAATTTTTTGGTGCTACCATATTTCCCAAATTAATATTGTAGGCCGAATGTTCACCAAAGCATAAGCATACAATGTCTAATGCATCTGCTCTATGATATATCTTTAGCTGCTTATATAAAGTGAGTATGATTTGACGACTAATGAGCACATCTTTGTACATGTAGATAGCTTTAAGCTGTAATTTATACAGGGCGTTACAAAAAGGTACGGCCAAACTTTCAGAAAATATTCCTCACACACAAATAAAGAAAAGATGTTATGTGGTACATGTGTCCGGAAACGCTTAATTTCCATGTTAGAGCTCATTTTAGTTTCGTCAGTATGTACTGTACTTCCTCGATTCACCGCCAGTTGGCCCGATTGAAGGAAGGTAATGTTGACTTCGGTGCTTGTGTTGACATGCGACTCATTGCTCTACAGTACTAGCATCAAGCACATCAGTACGGAGCATCAACAGGTTAGTCTTCATCACGAACGTGGTTTTGCAGTCAGTGCAATGTTTACAAATGCGGAGTTGGCAGATGCCCATTTGATGTATGGATTAGCACGGGGCGATAGCCGTGGCGCGGTACGTTTGTATCGAGACAGATTTCCAGAACGAAGGTGTCCCTACAGGAAAACGTTCGAAGCAATTGATCGGCGTCTTAGGGAGCACGGAACATTCCAGCCTATGACTCGCGACTGGGGAAGACCTAGAATGGCGAGGACACCTGCAATGGACGAGGCAATTCTTCGTGCAGTTGACGATAACCCTAATGTCAGCGTCAGAGAAGTTGCTGCTGTACAAGGTAACGTTGACTACGTCACTGTATGGAGAGTGCTACGGGAGAACCAGTTGTTTCCGTACCATGTACAGCGTGTGCAGGCACTATCAGCAGCTGATTGGCCTCCACGGGTACACTTCTGCGAATGGTTCATCCAACAATGTGTCAATCCTCATTTCAGTGCAAATGTTCTCTTTACGGATGAGGCTTCATTCCAACGTGATCAAACTGTAAATTTTCACAATCAACATGTGTGGGCTGACGAGAATCCGCACGCAATTGTGCAATCACGTCATCAAGACAGATTTTCTGTGAACGTTTGGGCAGGCATTGTTGGTCCCCATATTCTTCCACCTACGCTCAATAGAGCACGTTATCATGATTTCATACGGGATACTCTACCTGTGATACTAGAATATGTGCCTTTACAAGTACGACACAACATGTGGTTCATGCACGATGGAGCTCCTGCACATTTCAGTCGAAGTGTTCGTACGCTTCTCAACAACACATTCGGTGACCGATGGATTGGTAGAGGCGGACCAATTCCATGGCCTCCACGCTCTCCTGACCTCAACCCTCTTGACTTTCATTTATGGGGGCATTTGAAAGCTCTTGTCTACGCAACCCCGGTACCAAATGTAGAGACTCTTCGTGCTCGTATTGTGGACGGCTGTGATACAATACGCCATTCTCCAGGGCTGCATCAGCGCATCAGGGATCCCGTGCGACGGAGGGTGGATGCATGTATCCTCGCTAACGGAGGACATTTTGAACATTTCGTGTAACAAAGTGTTTGAAGTCACGCTGGTACGTTCTGTTGCTGTGTGTTTCCATTCCATGATTAATGTGATTTGAAGAGCAGTAATAAAATGAGCTCTAACATGGAAAGTAAGCGTTTCCGGACATATGTCCACATAACATATTTTCTTTCTTTGTGTGTGAGGAATGTTTCCTGAAAGTTTGGCCGTACCTTTTTGTAACACCCTGTACAATCTCCATAAGATGTTAACTAATAATAGTTCTCAGAAAAAAACAAAAAGAACCCGCTGACGATACCACAGAAAGCAGTGAAACATTTTTCGCTGATACAAAATTAATCAAATGGTGTTTTGCATCAGAGTGAAAAGGAAACAGTTAACCGCTACATTTTCACTGCTCATGCAGTAATATTTCAGCATAAGGCATGACGTTTTAATTGATTATTTTCTTAGTACTAACACTATTTGCAACACTTTTTGCAGACAGTATCTGCATTTACGCTGAAGAGCCGAAGAAACTGGTACACCTGCCTAATATCGTGTAGGGCCCCTGCGAGCACGCAGAGGTGCTGCAACACGACGTGGCATAGACTCGACTTATGTCTGGACTAGTGCTGGAGGAAAGTGACACCATGAATCCTGCAGGGCTGTCCATAAATCCGTAAGAGTACGAGGGGTTGGAGATCTCTTCTGAACAGCACGTTGCAAGGCATCCCAGATATGCTCAATGATGTTCTTGTCTGGGGAGTTTGCTGGCCAGTGGAAGTGTTTAAACTCGGAAGAGTGTTCCTGGAGCCACTTTGTAGCAATGATGGACGTGTGGGGTGTCGCGTTGACCTGCTGGAATTGCCCACGTCCGTCCGAATGCTCAATGGACATCAATGAATGCAGGTGATCAGACGTGTTTACATACGTGTAACCTCTCAGACTCGTATCTAGTCGTATCAGGGGTCCCATATCATTCCAACTACACACGCTCCACACCATTACAGAGCCTCCAACAGCTGACATGCAGGGTCCATGGATTCATGAAGTTGTCTCCATAACCGTACACGTTGAACCACTGGATACAATTTGAAACGAGACTCGTCCGAACAGGCAACAAGTTTCCAGTCATCAAAAGTCCAATGTCGGTGTTGACGGGCCCAGGTGAGGTGCAAAGCTTTGTGTCGTGCAGTCATCAAGGGTACACGAGTGGGCATTCGCCTCCGAAATCCCATAGCCATGATGTTTCGTTGAATGGTTCGTACGCTGACACTTGTTGATAGCCCAGCATTGAAATCTGTAGCAATTTGCGGAAGGATTGCACTTCTGTCACATTGATTCTCTTCAGTCGCCGTTGCTCCCGTTCTTGCAGGATCTTTTTCCAGCTGCACCGATGTCGGAGATTTGATGTTGTACCGGATTCCTGATATTCACGGCACACTCTTGAAATGGCCGTACAGGAAAATCCTCACTTTATCGCTACCACGGAGATGCTGTGTGCCATGGCTCGTGCTCCAACTATAACACCACTTTCAAACTCACTTAAATCATGATAACCTGCCATTGTAGCAGCAGTAAGCCATCTAACAACTGCGCCAGACACTTGTTGTCCTATATAGGCGTTGCCAACCGTAATGCTGTATTCTGCCTGTTTACATATCTCAGTATTTGAATACGCATGCATATACCAGTTTCTTCAGTGTACCACTGAATATGTCTGAAAGATTATATCATCGTATGATACATAGTTAAGCAGATATAACGTCATAAACACTGAGATAAGTGGAAAACTGGATGAGTATAGACTGGGTAATATGCGCTCTGTTGCAAGAGAAGTAATTTTTTAAAAAGTTGATCGTTTATAGACTGTGATCAGAGAGAGAGGACAAGTTACTCTCTCACTTATTTCCATATTCAAGGCTATTCTTTAATGTCGTTATTGCACCGTCAACATCATTTTTGTGAGATAACAGGAAGTTACCAGCATGTTCTTTGCCATCAGCATGTACTTTGTTAATGCATGCGGGATCTTTATTGTAACTCTCCTTCGAATGGTATCTTCTGGAGTTGAGAACAAGCAGGTGGTTTGGTTATTTAACAGTAAATCTGGTAGTGGACATTTGGATCTTTGAAGCCACATGCACCGGCTGTTGTGGCCGAGCGGTTCTAAGTGCTTCAGTCCGGAACTGCGCTGCTGCTGCGGTCGCAGGTTGGAATCCTGCCTCGGACATGGATGTGTGTGACGTCCTTAGGTTAGTTAGGTTTAAGTAGTTCTAAGTTCTAGGGGACTGATGACCTCAGATGTTGAGTCCCATGGTGCTCAGAGCCATTTGGACCATTTGAAGCCACATGCAGCTGTTAGGGAGAGGGACATCTCAAACCACGTATCAGGGCCAGAATGTTGGTCCCAAGAATATTTCGCACTCATGTGGAGACAAATTCTTTCGGTCAAAGAGGCGAACTGCCTATCTGGATCTGCCTGTTAGGCTTTTCTGGCCACAGTAGGGACAGGGGCACAGGAGAGAAAGAGGGTCATCTGATCAAGGCGTTTCGACAGTGTGAGGGATTGCAGAGCACTCTCGCTTCTGATTCGGTGTTATGCCGCATCATGTTCTTTGGGAAAATTATCTTTATTGCAAATTTTGACTTCATACATCATGATCATGGTAGGAAGCAGTTAGTGCTCTCGCTTGCATGCTCTGGGGAAGGAATAACGCTAAGCTTTACCTGTGTTCAAAGGAATAGGATGCCGATTTAAACGATTGCAGTAAAAGCGCACGGCTATGGCGGGCCGAGGAAAACGCGTTTTTTCTGTGGAACCTGGGGGAGACATTTCCGGATGGCCAAGTTCCGCTGTCTCATTGTGCAAGCACTTTGGTTGGCGCCGGTAGGGAGGCAGCTGTGTCCAGGTAGACTGACTAGCACCGAGAAGTCGCCGCTGCAATGGCCAGCGCATTGTAGACCGCCAATAAAGCAGAGGATGGGCCCTTATTCGGGAGGAAGCCGACATAACAAATGTGAGCGTTCTGCGAAATTCCATGGGACAGGGCCACTGGCGCCCAGATGTCCAGACTCTGTTACAAAACAAACTTGTGAAAGCATGAGGCTTTTAGCTAGTTTATGGCCGTTCTTTGGAAACTTTGAAATGGACGCCACAGGGGAGATAACAAGCTTTTATGGAGGGATGTAGTTCCATCCTGATCATGTTGTTAGCAAAAGACATGGGCAAATGCGTGGGAAAGAGGCCGCAAGGCTGAATCTTTTTTCCTTTTCTACCAATTAACTTTAAAGTCTCGGATTGGTCAAATCGTTGTATGCAAAGCAAAGGCCGCTGTCCCAGCTTCGAATGCCGGGCTCCAGCTCGTGATTGGCTTGTGCTAGTGGGGGAAGTCTTAAGATGTAAATATGCTTTGCTACCAAGCTGAGGAGGAAGCGGACGGAAAGAGAAAAAATGGTTCAAATGGCTCTGAGCACTATGGGACTCAACATCTTAGGTCATAAGTCCCCTAGAACTTAGAACTACTTAAACCTAACTAACCTAAGGACATCGCACACACCCATGCCCGAAGCAGGATTCGAACCTGCGACCGCAGCAATCCCGCGGTTCCGGACTGCAGCGCCAGAACCGCTAGACCACCGGAAAGAGAAGGGAACACACTCTTGTACTGGGACTCCGCTAGTAAAGAACTGCAGGTCTCTACGAAAACAGTGAGGTTTGTGTCCGTTGCTAGTGTGCCACTTAGAGCCTGTGCCAGTCACCTTCTGAACCGTCAGAGGTACTGCTTCTAGCATCACGCACACAACGAGTGATGCATAGGTGTACTATTTGACTTGAATCGCCTGCCGCTGGTGCCCGAGCGGTTCTAGGCGCTTCAGTCTGGAACTGCGCGACCGCTACGGTCGCAGGTTCGAATCCTGACTCGGGCATGGATGTGTGTGATGTCCTTAGGTTAGTTAGGTTTAAATAGTTCTAAGTTATAGGGGACTGATGACCTCAGCTGTTAAGTCCCATAGTGCTCAGAGCCATTTGAACCATGAGTCGTCCGTCTAAACATTTGACATATTCTGTCACGCATAGTCGTGGCACGGAGTCAAATTGGTTTGGCAGACCAGCAAACAGGTCCACCTGCACACTGGAATCCACTGGGGTTTCAGAGGCTCATAGTAAAGTACCTGAGTTCCGAATTAACCCAACGCGAGCCCGCGTACTTGCATTTTCTGGGTGCGCGCCATTAACAACAGATTGCGGCCGTCCATGACTTCAGTCACTGAACGCATTGTGGTGTGCCGTCCTGACCAGCAGGAGGGTAAGGTATTCGCTGCTACAGCGTAGGGCTCCAATATATGTTTCTCAGCACCCTGTTCTTTCGAACCATATTTTTCTTTTTGGAATGGTAGAACATAGATGCTTGATGGTGGCGTAGTTTTTGTGCCAAATCCCGGATTCACGTGTATGAGGGCAGATAAAGCGATTAGTGTTCCGGTTAGTGTCGTGTGTCGATACCTAGCTGATCACTTTGTCCACCATGGAGCCCATGTTAGTGAAAGCGTTTGTCAAATAAAGATCTTTTGTGTGACTTTCTTTTGTCATCTTTTGGTCTTGTTATGTTCAGATTGAATAAATCGATTGTGATTTAGATCACAACTTATCCCTGAGTTCTGGTTAACAGTACCTTCCCATTTTATTATTAAAGTCTAGATTTGAAACGTAAGTAGAAGGTTTTCAGTTGGTGTCCCCTGCCAGGACCTCTTACTTTATTAACGTTATCTATCAAGTGTTGTAAACGCCCATTGTGTGAAGAACTAGCATCCATTTGTAAACGCCCATTGTGTGAAGAACTAGCATCCATAAAAATCCGGAAGTTTCTGCGTTTACCTTGAACCGGACAGTATAGACGGAGCCATAAGGTGGTGTCTCCCCCCCCCCCCCCTCCTCACCCCCCCTGCCGATTTTTTTGGGAAACCTTGTGCCTTCGGGAGAATCTTACAATGGAAGGCAACATTTATGGCAGCTCTGAAATGGTCTACGTTGGGACACAAAAACACTTCTCTTTGTTTAGCTGAGGCCCCTGGTCAGACATGTTGTAACCTTCGGCCCTTCCTGGTAATGATCTCTGTGATAACTGTGTCGTTCACTTTAGGCCTAAAAAAAACTCGCAGAACATGCTGCCTAAAGTGGCCAGGGTATACACAATTTAGCATTGTAATGTCTTTTCCTTCCAGTGCAGAAATTTATAAGTCAGGGACTGGCTCCTCTTCCAGCAAGAAAAAGAATGTTATTAACTTCGGTTATTATTGGGCAGGAGGATGAGCAGACGAGCTCGAGGGAAGACTTGGTGCTCGTGGAGTCTTGTGGTTGGCACGAAACACATGTGGTGACCGTTGCATTGGTGCACTTTTGGAGTTCACCGAGTTTTGATGGAAGGGGACGAGCGAATTAACTGTGACTTCTGATTCAGACTCTGTGGCTTCTGTTCCAGATTTCAGTCAGGAGAAGAAATTCCGCTCTTAACTCTTGTTAGGAGTGGGTTGCACTTGGGACACTTGTCCTGGCGCCGGCCGCGGTGGTCTTGCGGTTCTAGGCGCTGCAGTCCGGAACCGCGGGACTGCTGCGGTCGCAGGTTCGAATCCTGCCTCGGGCATGGATGTGTGTGATGTCCTTAGGTTAGTTAGGTTTAAGTAGTTCTAAGTTCTAGGGGACTGATGACCTAAGATGTTAAGTCCCATAGTGCTCAGAGCCATTTGAACCATTTGAACACTTGTCCTGAGCATGAGTTCACCCTGGCACTGTCTTGACTGGGGATGCTGTGTTGAAGTCTAAGCTCTACCGATAGTTTAGACCTCTCATCTCAGACAATCCGCTGTGCCAAGGATGGTCTTATTTGTATCAGGTCTGCCGCACTGACGTTTGATTTCCTTGTGAGCACTGCCTTATAAATGGTTCAAATGGCTCTGACCACTATGGGACTTAACATCTGTGGTCATCAGTCCCCTAGAACTTAGATCTACTTAAACCTAACTAACGTAAGGACATCACACACGTCCATGCCCGAGGCAGGATTCGAACCTGTGACCGTAGAGGTCACGCGGTTCCAGACTGAAGCGCCTAGAACCGCACGGCCACACCGGCTGGGACTGCCGTATAAGTGAGCCAGATTTGTACGTGGTGTGACTGGCAAACAGGTGTGCCACATATTGGAGTTTACCGAGATTTTAGTGCTGCGTAAGGGAGTAACTGCGATCTGTCTGACAGATCACCTGCCCATGACTTAAACACCATGTATTTTGTGCCTGCGATAACGAATTACATTCACCACACATCGCTACTCTGTCTACGCTTGCGCCACGACCGTCAACTGAGACTACACTATGCATCCAGAAAGGAGTATAGTATTGCTGCTCTGTCTTGTTAGGGCAAATAGAATCACAGTCTCACAACCTGTTCTCAGCTGCACCAACGAACTTTAGCTTCTGTCTAGAATAAATACATTAAAATCTATTCAGCGTTAGATAATTTCAGTCTGCGTTATCCATTTTTTGAGCCAGGGTAAATAGATTAAACAGATAAACCTTAGTCTTTGCCAATCAAACGCCTCTCAGTTGTATGCTAATTATTTGTGGCTTCTATTTGTGATGCCGCAGTTCATGACACATTTGTCATCTCGCTTAACTTGTGTTGCTTGCGCTATTTTATAGTTAATATCCTGTTGCCACTTTTTATAAAAGATAAATCCCTTGTTGATATACTAATCACCCATCAATAATTGACTACAGTACTGACAGGGACACTATTTTATTAAATTCTTCTCCGCATTCGAGTTTCATTTAAGAATCTGATGAAAATGATAACCTCCAGTACAGGCTAGCAACAACAACCACTGTCAGAGGGCAGAATCAATTTAGCAGATGCATGGCCAGGTAGACAGGTGGAAGGCTTGCAAGTTAAAGTGCTTGCTGTCAGGGTGTAAATTTACAGTCGCCTATAGTCTTTCAAATCAAACCGCAAGACCAGTTTAGTCTTGCAATCAGATTTCTTGATATTTGGTTCCGACAAAGCCTGGCTACGACTACACAAAGTACTATGTCAGATGATCATTCTGTTTGCCTACATGTAGTCTTTTGTCTCATATTGGACCAGCTTGTTCCTGTTATTATTTTCGGTTCGTCAGCCTGTCATCTTGACACTGCTGAACTTTGGATCAGAAAGTTTTCCAGTTCTAAACGTTGTCTTGTATCATTCCTGTGAATTTTGGATTTTTCAATATATTCTTTCCATTTCATGATATCTGTTTTTAATTTGATTCAGTTTTTTTAAAATTCAGTTAGTTAACTGATGATACAATTTGGTTTCATCATCATCATTATTATTTTCACTAGTGTCATCATTGTTAGTCACATTACCGATCTTTATTGGCTCATTCGTTTTTACATAGTATTGATACAATGATGACAGTTTAAACAAGTCATCACTACGTTGCGTAAGTTCTCCAAAAAGCAGATGCACTATTCTGCAGGCGTTTAGAACAACTGCCTTGTGCAGTTGCTGACAGAGGGAAGAATGGAGCTTTAGTCCTACAGCCTTTTCACAGTTCGTTTTGGGACAACGTCTGTGTCTGACATTGTGACATGCACTGACCTCTATTTCCACAAGGCTTTTATCTCACGTTCATTATTTTTTTTAGAACTGGCTAGGCACCGCATTTCAAAGGTTGACGAGGGCAAAGCACTCCATATTTAACAGGGCCATTATCCCAAGACTTTTTCGCATACTGTGTGTCGTACGGTATAGCGTGGTGGTTATTGTGGCTGGCTGGCGAAATGCGGGCACTGATTCGATTCCCACAACCTCCGTTCATAGACAAGCCAAAATTTTTGGTTTCTGGTGGGTTCTGAGACATAATTGCTTATCGAATATTGAAGCTTACTATAAAATTGTCTGTGTGTTTGAATAGGAGCATTCTCTGTTGAAGGAGGCAGTTCAGCTTGGTCTGTATGTTCCTATATGTCTAGAGTTAAATGTCTGTTCTTGTTGATGACCAGTTCTCGTAACTGGCACTCAGTTCCCTGTTTTGTGTCACACAGTTTGTTGGACACTATGGATATCTCAGACATCGACATCACTATGGATTCAAAACGTTTCGCAAAAATCGTTGCCTTCATGGACAGGAACTTCAACATAAAGAGTGGATTCCTCCTATGGTTCGCACTGCCAAATTACTGAAGGACACGAAAGAAGTGAGATCAGATCAGGCACCCAGCAGTGCTGGGCAGGATCCAAGGAAATGCCTGAAGGGATTCGACCGCTTAAAGTAGTAGGGGTGCCATTATCGATACCCTTACTAAAGATTAGCAACTCATTTCCGGTGGCTGTGATATTGCTGATGTCCTAGAAGTTTCTGGAAGCTAAAGGTCGGAGAATCCTAGGTAGACACAGATCGCGTTCGAGACGTATGAAGTAAGACGGTTAATGGCTAATGGTCAAGGATGATGCTCAGGCTCTGGTCCAGAAACATGAACAAAAGTTGAATTATGATGAATAGAGTCTCAAAGTGATAACGAGAAATATACGATTTATGTGAATGCGTGGCAACTGTTATTTTGGACGTATCTGGAAGAACAGACGTCACCCGGAAGCAGCAGCAGTGACACACGTTATGTAAACTGAAGGGGAAGAAAGAAAAGGAAATAGAAGGAAGGAAACCAATTATATCAGCTGCATCAGGACTTTATGCGGAATCAGCAGTCAAGTGTGAAAATGTGTGCTGGACCAGGATTCGAACCTCGGTTCTCCTGCTTTTTTCTTTTTGTTTATTATTTTTTTTATTTTTTACCAACTTTTTGCAACTTTTTTGTCTTTTTTTTTTTTTTAAGTTGCAGGTAAGGAGAAAACAAAAAACCTCTTGTGTATGTAAATAAAAGACGACATTCTTCATAAAAATAACAATATCCTTTGAAAACGTAAAACATAAAAGGTAGCTATATTTCCGCAACGACCTTCTTTTATTTATTTACTTATTTATTTAATTATGTGTTTGTTACATGTGTAAGGAAAAAAGAACTTAGAAGAGGAGGAGAAAAGAGAAGTGAAATAAAAGTAGGAATACTTTCCGCGCCATGCTCCACTTTGGCGCGCCATCAGAACAAAATGCATTCTATCATTGACCATTAAAGGGGAACGTGGGATCGTCCAGTCTTGGCTGGCACATTTCGTTGAGATTCCAGCTTTGAGGCGGGTTAGTGAAAATACTCTGTAAATAGTTCGCGAAAGTGGCCCGATAGTGTCGATGTCGGCGAAGGGTGTGGTGATGTACTTGGAGGCGTGTCCAAAAGTCCGCCGGATCGACGATGTCGTCCCGGAAGAGGTAGTTGACAGCCATGCCACTGATCCATGTGATGGCGTGCCACTTAGCCGATGGAAAGTAGGTCGAGTCGGGATATATCATCATGGTAGGAGAAACGTGATGTGGTGGTACTCGGAGGTAGAAAGCCACAATCTTCTGTGCGAGGGTCCAGACAGCTGCTGCTGGCCCACACTCAAAACGATGTAAATCTGTATCTTCGACATTGCACTTGAGGCACAGGGGTGAGTCCACCAGTGCGATGCGATGCAGTTTCTATCTTGTAGTATACTTGCCGTTGACGAGAAGGTACCACGTAGAGGTGGTGTCAGTGGTGTGATATTGTTGGTGGATCGCTTTCCAAACTGTAGGCTATGAAACCTGGGGGTGACGTGTTTCGACGGGGTTGCGGGGTGGAGACTTTCGGAGAAGGCAATAGATGTCGCGGTTGGTCGTCTTCCTGGTCCTGGGGAGCTCGGTGCATATGTAGCTATACTCCAAAAAGAAACGGCCGATATGTGACATCGGAGGTGGGATGTGTGCCAGAGACGTCGGTGGGCGTCTCGAAACAGGTGCGAGCTCAGTGGTCAACATTCCAGTAAAACTAGCATTTTGGCTTTTCCATAACCGGAGCATAGTTTTGGTGTAAAGTGCCGTAGTCCTGGCTCTCACATTAACCAGATCGAGGCCACCGTCCCGCTTCGGTAAGGTGAGAGCTTCATACTGGACTTTGAAGATGTGTCCAGAACAAATAAAATAGCCAAAAGCCGCCTGTAATCTGGCCGCCATTGTCGCAGTGATGGGCAGAATCTGCGCTATATGAGGTATCCGGGCTGCCAGATGTGTATTGACGAAGGTGACTCTCTGGCACATATTCAGCGGGCGTAGTATGTGATTTTGTATGTTGGCCCGGATGCGTTGCAGTAGTGCCCGAAAATTGACCGCCGAGGTGCGGCGAATGTCTCGCGTGTAAACCAATCCGAGACAACGAAGGGTGTCCACCAGTTGAAATGGGACTACGCTGTCTGCGGGAAGGCCGCGGCCGATCTTCATGGCGCATGATTTTTCCACGTTCATAGCGCTCCCTGCCCTGCACTGTAACGGGTAATCCACTGCATCGCAGCTTGTACGTCGGCCGCTGAACGTACGACGAGGGCCAAGTCGTCCGCGTAAGATCGGCAGCGGAACATATGATCCCGGAGTGGAATACCTGTCAAACGTCGCCGTAATCCACAAATGAGTGGTTCCATCGCAGTGGCATAAAGCACCGTAGACAAAGGGCAACCCTGCCGTACTGAGCGTTCAATCCGTATAGGTTCTGTAAGTCTGCCGTTGACGAGAAGTCTGGACGTTGCTCCACGAAGGAGCCTTGCGTGAGCGTCGGGGGAATTGCCATTCGGTCCATCACTGCGTTGAGGAATGCATGATTGGCGCGGTCAAACGCTTGTTTGAAGTCGATGGAGATTAAAGCGCCTGGCAGTCGCGAGTGTGTTGCCACAGCTATCACATCTCGATATTCACTGAGGGCTGTCTGTATATTACGATCGTGGGAAACAATGTCTCGTAAGACATGTTTGAGTCGCACTGCTAGAAGGCGTGTGAAAATATTGAAGTCGGAATTGAGTAACGTGATCGGCCGATAACTGTCGAGTCGTGTTCCTCCTGCGGGTTTCGGGACTGGTACAAGTAAGCCTTCCTTGAACACTCGTGGCGGGTTCGCCGCGCCGGACAAAAGTTCCCAGTACATGTCCCTCCATCGTGGCATCATCAAATCTTGGAAGGTTCTGTAAAATTCGAGAGGTAAACCATCCGGGCCGGGAGATCGATTCAGAGACCCTTTGGCCACATCGCCTTGGACGTCGTCGGTGGTCACTTCAGCAATCAGGAGGGTTGCAGCTGCTGCGTCGAGAGTACCAAGTGTCTCCTGGGCAACCTCAGCAATGGCCTCTGCACCGGCAGGTACTTCTTGATAGAAAAGTCTATAGTGCGTTGTGAATGCATCCGCAATGGTAGCTTGCGAAGTCAACCGTCGTCCATCAGGTAAGTCTAAAGTTGTCATTAAAGCCTGTCGGCGTCGACGAACATTTTGAACAATATGATGCATGGAAGGTTCTTCACCGTTAATCCTATCTTGGCTGCATGCTCGTACAATGGCTCCCTGTAGATGGCATCTGGTCAAGGTTAAAATCTTTGCCTTGATGCGTTGAGCTTCTTTTAGACGATCCGGGGATGGAGGATGATCCATGAGTTCACGTAGAGCGCTATAGTAGAAATCAGTTGTATGGTGATTCCACCTGGCTTTGGCTCTGCCATAGTGTGTCAATGTGCGTCGGATGGCCGGTTTGGCGCACAGCAACCACCACTGCAGTGTGGTCTCGTAACGCATAATGCGTTGAACACAGGTGTGCCACGTGTCGGTGGCCTGTTGTCGATGGTTCCTCTGAAAGGGCACGGCCGACTTCCTTCCCCATCCTTCCCTAATCCGATGAGACCGATGACCACGCAGTCTGGTCTCCTTCCCCAAACCAACCAACCAACCAACCAACCTGTTGTCGACATTCAGGGTCCTGCAGTAGCGCGGCATTGAGTTTCCAAGGTCCTGCACTGCGCCATATAGATTGTCGACGTAGGTTCATGGTACAGATGTAGATGTCATGATCCGAAAAGGCAGACGGCCAACGTTCCGCGTCGAGGAGAACTGATTTCAGAGAGTCAGAGATGTATATTCTATCAAGTCGGCTGGCGGAGTGGCTCGTGATGTGTGTATACCCCGGGCGGTCGCCGTGTACCACTCGCCAAGCATCGAGGAGACGAAGGCGGCGGACGAGGAAGCGAAGTTCCGGACATGTGGTGAAATGGGGGTATTGGTCTGTGCGCTCGAGAACACAGTTGAAATCTCCACCTAAGATGAGGTGATCGTATCGGCCGAGGAATAAAGGCGTGATATCTTCTGCGTAGAACTGGGAGCGATCCCTCCGTTTATCAGTGCCCGATGGGGCGTAGAGATGTATGATTTTGAGTCCTTCAACTGTTATAGCCACCCCTCGCGCCGTTGGGATGTATGCGACATCGGAATCTGCGATCCCTTCTCGTAGGAGGATGGCTGCGCCTGTGTGTTCCATAGCTGCAGGGGCGGCGTACGTCTCATATCCATAACACCCAGTCCAAGTTGCTGTCCTCAGTTCTTGTAACAGGGCGATGTCGATGTCCGCTGCTCTTAGCGTGTCACGGAGCAGTTGAAGTTTAACGTGGGAGCCGATATTATTAGTATTGATAGTGGCTATTCGGTACGCCTGATGGGAGATCCGTGCTGCCGATAGGTTCGTAGCTGGTGAAGATTGTCGTGGTGGATGCGTGAAGTCCATAGAAGCAAGAGTCGCCGTAGAAACTTCTCCCATTTTAGTGTTGGTCTAACGGAGGAACAGATCTCATTTCCGCATCGGATGGAGGTGGGAAATCCGTGTCATCCGCCCATGAAAAATGTCCGACAGGTTTGACATCGGCGAGAGGTGGCAGCGCTGGCCGAGTCGGCTCAATTGCGTCGGTGACAACAGGCGTGCTATGTTCCATGGCTTCTGGGCGCGGGGCTTGCGCACGATCTCTGTTGGACGGTTCACCGTCTTGCGGATGACGCGTCTCCGTGGCAGAGGAGAAAGTGTTATCGTGTTCTCCGTCAGAGCGATGTGCCATCTCTTCGTCCTGTGGAGGGGGCTCAATGGTCGATTCTGATGTCTTGCGAAGTTTTTTTCGTCGTTTGGGCGACTTCTGCTTTCGGCAATGAGTTTCGGTGTCTGAGGAAGGAAGAGATTCACGTCGTTCCGGTACAAAAGCCGCGGGTGTTATGAATCGGTCGTCATTCTCCAGAACAGTCTCGTTAGTATCCTTGTGATCTTCTAGCGTGGGCGTGTCCGGCTGTTGGACATGTTCACGGGCGGCGTCGCCGGTGTCAAGGTGCTGGGACGCCTCCGGGTTAATCGGACCAGAGAGACGCTCATCAATGGCGTCTTCTGAGGGCTGGACGTGCAGTGTCGCCGCATAGGTGACTGGAAGGGTGGTTGTGGTTCTGTCGGTGTTCGTGTCGTCGTGCCTTAGTTGTGTGATGCGGCGTTGCAGGCATTCATTACGGACGTGGCCTTCTTTCCCACAACCGGAACATGTTCGAGGTTGTCCGTCGTAAATGACCACCGCACGGCAGCCGCCGATAGAAATGTACGATGGAACGTGCCGTTTGAGATCGATTCGGACTTGTCTCACACCATTAAGCACCGGATACGTCGTAAACTGTGGCCATGTCTCGGCTACGTGGCTCTGGACTTTTCCGAACGGGCTTAGCGCCGCGATGACTTCATCTTCATTCACCTCGAAAGGCAGTTCGAATATACGGATCGTCCGAAGGCCAAGTCCTGCATGGTCGACATCCACAGGCCCGACGTTTCCGTCGGAGTGCCGAAATTTTAGTCCATGTCGTTGTCCTTTGAATAATCTCATTGCAGGCAGAGTCGGAAGTCATCTTAACATAAACGACGCTGCTAATGATCGATAGGTGTATGCCGATGAGTTCGTCACGGGGGATCTTCACGTCTTCGCGTAGGAAGCGTTCGACGGCCAGTGCTTTGGGTCGTGCGTATTCATTTGAGAAGGTGAACTTAAGAGTGTTCTTCCTGTAAGAGTTGGCCATTAGAGCTCGTTCGACTGAGAAGCGCGGTGACGACGAAGTAAACAAAACACTCCGCGCGCGCAGCGGCGTGGACGGCCGAGCGCGGTGCGCACTGCAGCCCTGCCGAACGCAGACTGCTTGTTAGGCAGTTACGTTAACCACTGCACCACCTGAACACAGTGTAAATCACAAAAGCCTGGAGCATCTTGCCCGCTTCTCGGCCTACTCACATTCCAACCTCGCACCACCTCTTTATCTGCAGTTCCCATCCAGATAGAAATTGAATTTATGGGATCTGAATGTAATAATTACAGACGGAATATATCTGGGATCTGAAGAATAATTATCGAAAAACAAAATACCTTACCGATGATCTACATGAACTGTGTATAATGGGAACAAAACCAAAGCTGAAACATTTTTGCTGCCTGGGATGTATTTTAGAGAAAGAGTCAAAAATCAGATACTGAAATTAATAAAAGAATTAGTAGCTGCCAGAAGGTCAGTAAGATGTTCATCTCAATCTTATGCAGCAGGAATGTGATGAGTAGAACTAAGGGGAATCGTATTCAAGTCTTCTATGGAGTAGAGACCTGAACAACCAATGAGAAGCACATTAAGAAGCTGAAAGAATTGAAGATGGAATTTTGTAGAAAATAAATGATTTTCAAGAAAACAAAAAGTGTTAAAGAGAGCACAAGTGAAAGAAGGCATATGTATCCGATATAAGGATATTGCAGTAACATAGGCATGTAAGAAGAATGGAGGAAACGACAACAGCAAAACTTATACTCGGTGGGGCCTGAAGAAAAAAGGAGGAGAGGACGACCCATGAGTACCTGGCTCCAAAATATACATTTGAAAGTGAGAAGAAGTGGTACAGAAGAAGAGGATATACAAGACAGAAGTACAAGGAGAAACACCTTAAAGAGACAGCACTGAATACTTACGCTGATAGCCCAAACATTGTGACCGCTCACCAACGCGACGTTGGATGCCGCCTGGTAGCGTTGAGGACACGTGACGCTGTAACAGAAGTCTGTAAGCGGAGCAGACACGAATGGGGCATCACCCTGGGGGAAAATAGGGACTGTAAAATGGAGACATCCATTGAGATAAACGACTCGGACAAAAGGCAGATAATTATTATGCAGAGGCAGTGAATGAATATCTCCAAAACGGCGAAGCTGTTGGAATGTTCACGTGCTACTGTCGTAAGCATCTAGGAGACAGAAGGAATGTGAAACTACCACTAAGTGCTAAATTTTTGGACTTCCACGACTGTTTACAGAACGTCGGGTTCGGAGGCTTGACCGCTCTGTACAGTTGGCTAGATAGTGATCCGTGGCACCTCTGCCGAAAGAGCACAATGCTGGTGCACAGAGAAAGTGTTTTGGACCACTCCGTTCGTCGTACGTTGTTGAACATGGAGTTCTGCAGTAGACCACCCCGATGTGCTCATATGTTGACCCGACGACATGGTCAGTTACGATTGCAGCGGGCACGGGGCCATCGGGATTCCACCGTCGATCGATGGAAACGTGTCGGCTCTTCGGATGAATCACATCTTTGTTACGCACGGTCGACGGGCTTCTCCAGAAACACCGTTATCGAGGTGGACTGCGGCTCGAAATGTGAAGTGCGTCACAGACGCAGGCTGGCGGGAGCAAAATTATGCTATGGGTGACATTCTCCTGCGCTCGTATGGGACCTGTGGTAGTAATCGAAGACACCTGCTTCTCGTCGATTATTACTCTGACAGCTGCGAACCGCCTGCGTCCCTTCATGCTTGATGTCTTCCCCGACGGCGATGCCACCTTTCAGCGGTGTAATTGTCCGGGTCTCAGAGCCAGAACCGTGCTACAGTAGTTTGAGGAACATTGTAGTGAACTCACGGTGATGTCTCAGTGACAAATTCGCCTGATGTAAATCCTATGGAACCCACCCGGGTCGCTAGAGGGCGCCAACGCCGCGTAGGCGAATCAGTGGCTCGTTATTTACACGAATTACATGACCTGTGCATAGACATCTAATGCCATATACCTCCACAAACCTACCAACAAACTGTCGGGTACCCGATATGCAGGATCAGTGAAGTATTTCGTTCAAAAGACGGACAAACGAGCTATTAAGCAGGTCGTCGTAGCGTTTTGGGTCATCAGTGTACATCCTGATACCATGAAATTTCTGAGCTATTGTTATGTTGCGGAAGGAGTTAATAATAGTAGTTAATGATAGTAATGACAGTAATTGATCATAATAGCTGGCTGCAGTTAAATGTTCAGTGTGTTTCATTTTCACATGAATGGTTCTTTTTTCTAACATCAGTAACAAGACGCTACAGACACATACGCAGATACACGAAAACGCCTTTGTTTTGATGATCGACTTCCCAAGTCACGCATCACGTTCGTGACGCTCTCTCCCCTACCTCGCTATAATACAAAACTAACTCTCGTTGTTAGAACTTTTTCGAAGTCCTTCGACAATCCTATCTGGTACGGATCCCATATCGCACAGCAGTACTCTAGCAGAGGACGGACAAGTGCGTCGTAGGCTATTTCTTTATCAGATCTATTGCATCTTCTAAGTATTCTGCCAATAAAGCGCAGCGTATCATTCGCCTTCTCCACAACATTACCTATGCAATCGTTGAAACTGAATCTGTTCGCAATGTAATCCCGTATTTAGTTGAACTGACAATCTTTAAATTTGTTTGATTTATCGAATGACTGAAATTTAACGGATTCCTTATAGTAGTCATTTGTCATTTAAAGTCATCTGTCACTTTTCTCACCGTATAGGTCCTCAGTGAAAGTGAGGAAGAATACAGGATTTGTTAAATTTGTTAAACAATGTAATGAGTACAGAATATGGATTGATAGTAAACCAAAGAAACACGAAAGTGATGAGAGGTAGCAGAAAAGAGCTTATCATAGCTACAACATCAAAATTAGTGATCACGAGGTAGACGAAGTTACCGAATTTTGTTGCATAGAAATGGAAATGACATATGACGGACGAAGCAAGGAGGCCACAAAAAACGAGACTAGCAGAGGCAGAGAGGGCATTCCCGTCCTAGAACAGTCTGAAATATTACCGTCAGACCTCCTTGCCTAGGGACGCCAGATGAAAGTTGATGTCGTCAAGCCCTGAATGAAAATTGCGCAACGGATGACTGGGGAGGGGATCTTGAGAACGCTACCTAGAGAGCGTGTCCTTTCTGTTCGATACTAGGCAAGGGGCTGGAGGGCTCACACGCTGATGTGTGGGTCCCTGCATTCTATAGCTTTTATCTTAAATGAATTTTTTTAACTTGACTTCTCTGTGATTTTTAAGGTATGTTAAAGATTGATGACAATTGATTACCTATTTATTTTAAAGATCATCACTCGATTTTACAGCGATTGCAGCAATTGTTTCACTTTACAGATATTACAATTTTACAAATTATAGCTCGGGTATATTATATACTAATCTGCACGCACATTTCTACGGGCAAGACGGAATTGCGTTGGCAAATGTATACCACCAAAGTCTCCCAATATTTTACATAGGACATCCACTATATGAGGAGGATAACGGGCAAACTGGGGACCAGATACATTAACACAGGGGGTCAAATTTCCGAAATTAAACGAGAACATTCATTTCCTTACACAATACGAAGCTGGAAATAAAAGAATTAGTACAAATATTCAAATACCTGTCTTCCATGCGTGAACACTGAGACAGACGCACTGAGGGCACGTCTGCTCACTTACCCGTCTTCTGTAACACTCCCAGAATATGGCGGGCACCCAGAGATCTTCCTGGACCACGGTGGAGGGGATGGTCGAACAACTTTTCCGTGACCAACCTCTCCACCCCAAATCTTGTGACGCTGGAACGTCTTTGACTTTTACCTGCCTGTGATGTCTCTCTGATCCCCTACCCAGGAGTAAGGTTGGCACTACTATACTACAGAACTACTTCCCAACTAAGACTTGGCCACGCTTTACGGAAAGGTGTGAGGAGGATTAGGAAAGTTCATGTGCAGATTCACATTCACGTACAAGAAATGCATAATACCCGACACATATAAATACGTATTATGAAGCCTGACACATTTCTTTCCACCCGTCCACATGGGCTCTGTTGCACCCGCGGCCGGCCGCGTCGTGTAAAAAAATTGGCTGCGGCCGCCTGTTTCTATTTCCCGGTGCGAGCGAGCAGCGAAACCTGCTGCTTATAGAGCGGAAACTACTGTACCGTTTCAAGTCTACTGTTATCGAACATAGGCCTTAATTTGGGGAAGACGTTTGGAGCACAGCATTGTGCTGTAGTGAATGATGGACTGTGGGAAAACCGGAAAAGAAGAGAATCGAAGGGCTTTGAGAAGCGGCGGTAGTGGCTACGTGCCGGCTCCATTTGCAGCGCAGCAGACCTGCCGTTTCAGCTTGCGACTGTCAGCCCCGGCAGAGTGGGAAACGGGCCACGCTGCTCAACATTTCATGCCGACCCCTCGACCCCAATCAGGACGGGAGCAGCGGGCCAGCGCTATGCACTCTGGCGCCCAATTAGGGCCTGCACAACTCGACTCACTATCCTCGCCCGAGCAGCGTACCACCGTCTTCCTCGAGTTGCAGTATTTCGTACCCGAGCCCTTGGAATCGTCTTTTTTTGTGGAGGGATCTTCACTCTTCTCGCCAGGTGCGGATCCTGAGCTCACTTCTGAGAGAAGTCACAGAGTGCTTGTGATTTATGGTGATTATACCACGTTTTTATTAGGTCGCTTTCTTGCTCGTCTTTTCGGTAAAAATTTTTCAGTTTGTTTTGAAACTAACCTCACGAAGAGCTATAGACTTGAAATTTTAAACATAGCCGAGAACTGGATGATAATGCAGTTTTAACTCGCTTTCGTGTCTGGTGTGTGACGGAGGGTACTTTGTGTGCCACTGCCGTTCGCGTATTTTTCTCTTCCACTCGCGATGTTTCGCGTGAAGAACGATCGCTGGTAAGCTTCCACGTGAGCTGGTATCTTTATAATATTTAGCTTTACCGTCTTTGCGCGAGATATACGTTGGAAGGAGCAATGTCTTGGTTCCGTCATGTGAAAAGAAAATGAAGTAAAGCTGAAATTTGATAGATGCCTACCTTATAATCCCAACAAAATGCTTGATATCTATTTACAGATTTCACAGGCACAGGATTAGGAACCAGAAAATAATTATTTAAATAAAAATGCATTTTTAATAAACCACGTTTTTGTTAATCAGTAAAAAGTATAAAAGAAATTCCCTTAACTCCATACAGTTTGTGAATTCAATACAGAATGTTCTGAAAATTTGTAGTTGTAGCTTTCTGAGAGATATGAAAATACCGTTAGATTTAAAACAAAAAACGTGAGGCACATGCGATACATAATTGACACATGAAAAGTACACCTCCTTACTCTTACATTACTTACTAACTGATGCTTAAACAGTTCACCCGCTTACTATTATTTGTTGCATGTGCCGCACGTTTTTTCGTTTGAACCATACAAGTATTGTCATAGCTAATAAAAATTCACAATCACGAATTTGCAGAGCTATCTGTATCGCGTTAGGAATCTATAACAGGCAAGAAAACAATTATTTTATACTTTTTAGTCCGATTTAAAAACGTGGTATATTAAAAATTGACTATTATTTAAGTAATTATTACCAATATGTTCGATCTTAGGTGTCTCTGTTACGGCTAGGGGGCATCACAAAACGCCTACAACCTCTCCAGAGTTTGTTAATGTTTTTCAGTGTGTAGGCTGCTTTCACTGTAGATTGTCAAATGGTTCAAATGGCTCTGAGCACTATACGACTTAACTTCTGAGGTCATCAGTCGCCTAGAACTTAGAACTAATTAAATCTAACTAACCTAAGAACAGCACACACATCCATGCCCGAGGCAGGATTCGAACCTGCGACCGTAGCGGTCGCTCGGTTCCAGACTGTAGCGCCTAGAACCGCACGGCCACTCCGGCCGGCTGTAGATTATCCATTACCACAGTGGTGCCCACCCCCCGCCCCTCCTCGCCTCTCTCTGTCACCCGATATTAAAGTACTACACATTCTTAAGATTTTAAAAACAATAAATATACAAATGTTTTAGTATGACGTAGTTAAAAAAATTACAATTTGTGCTTAGTACATCGCTAAAGCAGAACTTCAGGATATTGCAATACAGAATAGTACATCATCTGAAAACCTGAGAAATATGTGTGTGTCATGCAATGATTTAAGGATTCTAATAGTAACAAATTTCGACGGCTTCATAATTACACAACGTAATACGCAAGTGTGCAGTCGACTTTATTTCTCTTAGCATTATGTGACAAGCCTGTAGACTACGGTATTGTGAGCGTGTGATTTGGGAAACATCTAAATCTACATTATACTCCGAGAGTGACCTAATGGTGTGTGGTGGAGGGTACTTTCGGTAAGACTATCTGATCCCTCCAACCCTGTTCCACTCGCGAATAGCGCGTGGGAAAAATGATTGTCGGTAAGCTCTGTATTGGGTCTAATTTCTCAAATTTTCTCCTCGTGTTCAATACGCGAGATGTATGTGTGTGTGTGTGTGGGGGGGGGAAGTAATATGTTGACCGACTCCTTCTGAAAAGTGCTGTCCCGAAATTTCAATAGTAAATCTCTCCGTGATGCACAACGCCTCTCTTGCACGTCTGCCAGTGGAGTTTGTTTAGAATCTCCGTAACGCTCTCTCGCCAACTAAGCGATCCCGTCACGTAACGAGTCGCTCTTCGTTGGATCTTCTCCTTTATGAGTCCTGCCTGATAGGGATCCCTGATGGATGAACAACACAAAAGAATCTGGTGAACAAGCGTCTAATAAGCCACTTCTTTTGTGGATGAGTTACATTTCCTTAATTTCTCCCTATGAATCTGACTCTGGTATCTACTTTTCCCACTATCTGTTTCATGTAGTTATTCCAGTTAAGGTCGCTCTGGATAGTTACGCCTAGATATTTTACGGCAGACGCAGTCTCCAGCTGTTTGTCATCAATAATGTAGCTGTACAGTAGTGGATTTCTTTTCCTATCTATGCCCAATGTGTTTCATTTATTTACGTTCAGGGTCAACTGCCAGAGTCTGCAGCATTCATCAATTCTCTGCTGGTCATTCTGCATACTCTTAGTATCTTCTGGTGTTGTTGCTTTGGTATAGACGACTGCATCATCCGACGCTACGCTCCAGTCTGGAACCGTGCGACCGCTACGGTCGCAGGTTCGAATCCTGCCTCGGGCATGGATGTGTGTGATGCCCTTAGGTTAGTTAGGTTTAAGTAGTTCTAAGTTCTAGGGGACTGATGACCTCAGAAGTTAAGTCCCATAGTGCTCAGAGCCATTTGAACCATTTGAGCCATCCGACGCTTTCTACTAGATCATTTACATATACTGTAAACAGCAACGGTCCTATCACACTTCCCTATGGTACTCCGGATATTACCTTTACATATGTTGATTTTGTTCCGATAAGAGCGACGTGTTGAGTTCTACCTGCAAGAAAGTCTTGAATTCAATCGCAAGTCTGCTCCGATACTCCGTAAGCTCGTATTATTTTCATCAAACGGCAATGCGGGACGGTGTCAAATGCTGAAATCAAGGAACACGGCATCAACCTGAGCGCCGTTGTCCACTGTGCTGTGGATCTCGTGGGGGAACAGGGCGAGCTGAGTTTCGCAGGATCTCTGTTTGCGGAATCCATGTTGATTTTTATAGAGGAGATGATCATTTTCTAAGAACGTCATAATTCTTTATCGTAAATCATGTTCCATAATTGTACAACAAAAAAATGGCTCTGAGCACTATGGGACTCAACATCTGAGGTCATCAGTCCCCTAGAACTTAGAACTATTTAAACCTAACTAACCTAAGGACATCACACACATCCATGCCCGAGGCAGGATTCGAAGCTGCGACCATAGCAGTCGCTCGGTTCCAGACTGAAGCGCCTAGAACCGGTCGGCCACCACGGCCGGCAATTCTACAACAGATAGACGTCAACGACATAGGTCTATAATTCTATGGATCCGTCTTACGGCCTTCCTTAAAAACGGGAATGACCTGCGCTCTTTTCCAGTCGTTAGGTACCCTTCGTTGCTCAAGCGATCAACGATAAATTACTGGTAGAAGGGGAGCAAGTTCTTCTGCGTAACCTTTATAGAATCTTATAGGTATCTCATCTGGTCCAGACGCCTTTCCACTACTAAGCGATTGTAGCTGCTTTTCAGTTCCGCGATCGTCGGTTATCTCAATATCTGCCATTTCGACGTTCGCGCAATGATTGACAGGAGGGACAGTGTTAAGATCTTCCCCGGTTAAACAGCTTCGGAGGATGGGATTCAGTATTTCGGGCTTCTCAGTGTTATCTTCCGTTTCGGTGCCGGTGTGGTCGCTGAGAGTATGAATAGGTGATTTTGACCCCCTTACTGATTTTACATACGACCAGAATCTCTTAGGTTTTATACTCAGGGTGGCTGACAACGTTTTACTTTCAAAATTATTGAACGCTTCTCTCATTGCTCTTCTCACGCTCATTTTCGTTTCGTTCAGCTTTTGTTTGTCAGCTAGGTTTTTATTTCTCTTGAATCTGAGATAAAGTGCTCTTTGTTTACGTAGCGCTTTTCTAGCATGGGTATTAAACCATGATGGATCTTTCCCATCCTGTAAAACATTACTTGGAACATACTTGTTTGTTCTCCACATCTTCGTCCTCATCACCGAATATTTGATGCTGACTGCTGTGGTATTCTGAAATTTGTATCCTGTCACCCTTGCTGAGAAAACATATCTACCTCCCTCTCGTAACATTCCTTTTAGGACCTGTCGTCATAGATGCTGTCATAGCCTTATGATCACTGATACCTTCCTCTACCTTAACTGATTCGGTAAGTTCAGGTCTGTTTGTTGCCAGGAGGTCTAAGACGATACCTTCTCGAGTTGGTTCTCTAACTATCTGCTGAAGGTAAATTTCGGGCAAGACATCCAGAACAATGCCACACGAATACCTGTCTCTGGCACCAGTTTTGATGGCATAACACTCCCAACCTGCACCTGGTAAGTTGAAGTTACCCCCTATTACAACGGAATGATCAGGAAAATTACTAATGATATTATGCAAGTTCTGTCTGAAGCGCTCTGCAAATACAGATCCTGACCGAAGTGGTTTATAGAAGAATCCGATCACCAGTTTTGATCGTTCTGTGATACTCAATTTCACCCAGATTAATTCATATTCGGAATCCGTGGTAACCTCGCTAGATTTTATAGAATTTTTTACTGCAATAAACACACCGCAACCGTTGGCGACTAACCTATCCTTACGATAAACATTCCAATCTGAACTTAGGATTTCGTTGTCATTAACGTCTGTTTTAAAGCAGCTTTCTGTTCCCAATACTATCTGTATTATTTCGTATCGTAGGCAATCAGTTATTGACGAAGTATTATACATATTAGTAGTAGGGGATGCGTGATAGGTTCACCTTGAGCATCAGGCTTATAGAGTATGTGTTTGTGTTCTGACATGTGAAAAGGAGATGACTGTGGAACACTGTGATAGCAGAGGGAAGAGTATGTAAAGTCATAAGAATGGTACAGATACTTCTATTTCCATAGCCACAGCCGTCAGCAGGATGTATTTCCGATACTTCACTCATTGCCAAATGTCATTCAACTGAAACCGCAATCGTAACATTTAATTGTAAGTATAGCGATCAAATACAGGGTGTTTCAAAAATGATCGGTATATTTGAAACGGCAATAAAAACTAAACGAGCAGCGATAGAAATACACCGTTTGTTGCAATATGCTTGGGACAACAGTACATTTTCAGGCGGGCAAACTTTCGAAATTACGGTAGTTACAATTTTCAACAACAGATGGCGCTGCAAGTGATGTGAAAGATACAGAAGACAACGCAGTCTGTGGGTGCGCCATTCTGTACGTCGTCTTTCTGCTGTAAGCGTATGCTGTTCACAACGTGCAAGTGTGCTGTAGACAACATGGTTTATTCCTTAGAACAGAGGATTTTTCTGGTGTTGGAATTCCACCGCCTAGAACACAGTATTTTTGCAACAAGACGAAGTTTTCAACGGAAGTTTAATGTAACCAAAGGACCGAAAAGCGATACAATAAAGGATCTGTTTGAAAAATTTCAACGGACTGGGAACGTGACGGATGAACGTGCTGGAAAGGTAGGGCGACCGCGTACGGTAACCACAGAGGGCAACGCGCAGCTAGTGCACCAGGTGATCCAACAGCGGTCTCGGGTTTCCGTTCGCCGTGTTCCAGCTGCGGTCCAAATGACGCCAACGTCCACGTATCGTCTCATGTGCCAGAGTTTACACCTCTATCCATACAAAATTCAAATGCGGCAACCCCTCAGCGCCGCTACCATTCCTGCACGAGAGACATTCGCTAACGATATAGTGCACAGGATTGATGACGGCGATATGCATGTGGGCAGCATTTGGTTTACTGACAAAGCTTATTTTTACCTGGACGGCTTCGTCAATAAACAGAACTGGCGCATATGGGGAACCGAAAAGCCCCATGTTGCAGTCCCATCGTCCCTGCATCCTCAAAAAGTACTGGTCTGGGCCGCCATTTCTTCCAAAGGAATCATTGGCCCATTTTTCAGATCCGAAACGATTACTGCATCACGCTATCTGGACATTCTTCGTGAATTTGTGGCGGTACAAACCGCCTTAGACGACACTGCGAACACCTCATGGTTTATGCAAGATGGTGCCCGGCCACATCGCACGGCCGACGTCTTTAATTTCCTGAATGAATATTTCGATGATCGTGTGATTGCTTTGGGCTATCCGAAACGTACAGGAGGCGGCGTGGATTGGCATCCCTATTCGCCAGACATGAACCCCTGTGACTTCTTTCTGTGGGGACACGTGAAAGACCAGGTGTACCGCCACAATCCAGAAACAATTGAACAGCTGAAGCAGTACATCTCATCTGCATGTGAAGCCATTCCGCCAGACACGTTGTCAAAGGTTTCGGGTAATTTCATTCAGAGACTACGCCATATTATTGCTACGCATGGTGGATATGTGGAAAATATCGTACTATAGAGTTTCCCAGACCGCAGCGCCATCTGTTGTTGAAAATTGTAACTACTGTAATTTCGAAAGTTTGTCTGCGCCCGCATCTCGTGGTCATGCGGTAGCGTTCTCGCTTCCCACGCCCGGGTTCCCGGGTTCGATTCCCGGCGGGGTCAGGGATTTTCTCTGCCTCGTGATGGCTGGGTGTTGTGTGATATCCTTAGGTTAGTTAGGTTTAAGTAGTTCTAAGTTCTAGGGGACTGATGACCATAGATGTTAAGTCCCATAGTGCTCAGAGCCATTTGAACCATTTTTTTTTTCTGCCTGAAAATGTACTGTTGTCCCAAGCATATTGCAACAAACGGTGTATTTCTATCGCTGCTCGTTTAGTTTTTATTGCCGTTTCAAATATACCGGTCATTTTTGAAACACCCTGTATATACCCGCCAGGAAAGCCGAGAGCGCTAACGCACTGCTTGCTCGACTCGGGTAGGTCCGACGTCTGAACACGTTCGCACTATTCCATGAATTACACTAGACGCAGACAGCTAGGGTACACTGATTCCGTCCCGGGGGGTATGGGGTGGCGGCAGGAAGGGCATCCGGCCACCCCTTCATCCTAACATTGCCAAATCCGTTCCTAACAATGCCGACCTTGCGTCAGTGCGGGACATTGCACCAGCGAAAAAACAAACGGCTCTGAGCACTAGACTTAACAGCTGTGGTCATCAGTCCCCTAGAATTTAGAACTACTTAAACCTAACTATCCTAAGGACATCACACACAACACTCAGTCATCACGAGGCAGAGAAAATCCCTGACCCCGGCGGGAATCGAACCCGGGAACACGGGCGCGTGAAGCGAGAACGCTACCGCACGACCACGAGCTGCGGACGAACCGGTGAAATAAAGAAAGAAGAATAGCGATCAAATATAATCTGACCAATTTCGTAGGATGATTCCGTCTATGCGTGGCCTGTGGCGGGACTGATGTTCGTTTCCAGCTAACGATAGAGGCCGTCCGAATGGAGATAGCCGAATAACAAACTAATACTTGGTATGTGTTGGATAGCTTTCGTGACCGCATGGAAATTTGAGAAGATTGAGTATGGAGGTGTGTTTGTGCTGGACCGTTATTCCCTCTGATGTAAATTGTTCAGTTGATTGCTTCTGCACATTTCGCGCCTTTATTTAGTTGGGAGAGGGTTGATTGTGGTTGTGCATCTAGCATGTGGAAGACACGTTTGCCAGTTCTCTAGACTTGATAATCACCTTAGTTGACCTTGTAAATTATAGGGATGATTTGAAATCTGCTACATCACCGACATCGGTATTAGCGAGTGGAAATATCAATTTTCTCTCTCTCTCTCTTTTTTTTCCGAGCTTCCGCGTAAAGGTCTTCACAGACGTGACAAGTTTTTAGTGGTTTACTGATCGCCCCAACTAGCTAAAGTTTCGTGTTTGTAGAGAAATAATTTCAAGTCTGTATCTTCTGAACTATGTTGCATGAGCGATTGGTAGGATGCTGGTGTGTGCTTGATATCTAGAAGTACCTAATAAATTGTATAATATTATGGCAATCTATGCGAAAATACATGTGTTCTTGTAATCCCTGAGTCTGGAGATGGGTATAGAAGAGCAAGGAAGCAAGCATGTTTGCACCTGAAACACTAACGCGTTTGTGCTAAGGGGGCGACGAGCCCGAATTTGTAGAACAGCTCTGAGAGTGACATCGGTCCACTGAGGGCTCTCTGGTCACCCTTCTGGTGGTGGATAACCGCTGACATCGCAGGGAAATATCTAGTGCTGAGAGGAGTGTAAATGGTGCTGCCTGTCTTCGCGGTATATGTACGGATGATGTGAAAGGACTGATTTTGTATGGCACAGGATATGGAGTGTATGTTTATACATCAACACGGTACAAGGTGATATACGAGGGCTATCCAAAAAGTACATTACATTTTGGAATTAAAAATAAATAAAGTATTGGAAAATATTTTTATTATATACAGATGAAAGCCACACTTAAATACTACTTTTCTACATAGTTGCCATTTAAATTAAGGCACTTATCGTAGCGATGGACGAGCTTGGAAATTCCTTCGTCGTAAAATTCGGCCGCCTGCGCCTTCAACCACGTGGTTATCTCTTCCTGAAGCTGTGCGTCGTCATCAAAACGCTGCATAGCCAACCACTTCTTCATTGCTGGGAATAAGTGCAAGTCGCTCGGTGCCAGGTCGGGACTGTACGGCGGATGAGGAAACAACTCCCACTTAAAAGATTCGAGAACTTCACGAGTGGCATTTGCCGAGTGGGCCCGGGCGTTGTCGTGAATCAGCAAGATCTTTGAGCCCAACTTTCCCCTGCGCTTGTTTTGTATTGCTCTTCTGAGGTTGTGCAGAGTTTGGCAATACCTTTGAGAGTTTATTGTAGTGCCTCTTTCCAGGAAATCCACAAAAATCACACCTTTTCTGTCCCAAAAGACAGTCGCCAACACCTTTCTTGCCGACATTGTCTGCATGCATTTCTTGGGTTTTGGTGGGAATTTGTGTGCCCCAACTGCACTGACTGCAATTTTGTCTCGCAGTTCACATGCTTAACCCATGTTTCGTCACCAGTAACGATGCGATCGAGTAATGAGTCGCAATCTTTCTCGTAAGCGTCCAAAAACGTTAATGCTGCAGCCATTCGCTGATTTTTGTGAATCTCCGTCAAGATTTTTGGTATCCATCTTGCACAAAACTTGTGGTAACCAAGCTTTTCGGTAATGATTTCGTGCAACAAACTTCGTGAAATTTGTGGAAAACTCATAGAGAGTTCCGTTATTATGAAACTACGGACCGCGGCATCGACTTTTTCGACAAGTTCGGCAGTCATTATGCTAGGTCTTTCATTTCGCTCTTCGTCGTGAACGTTAGTTCGACCATTTTTAAATTTTATGACCCATGGACGCACTCCACCATCAGTGATTATGTTGTCTCCATACACTTCACAAAGCTGCCGATAGATTTCTATCGGTGTACAGTTTTTTGCAGTCAGAAACCTTATTACAGCAAGCACTTCACACTTCGCGGCATTTTCAATTAACGCTGACATTTCAAACTGTCACAGTAACTCAACGGAATACAGCGCGAACCTCTCACTAGCACGGCAGGATGCCGACTGAGCGGCGGAAAGCCATGACACCAAGATGGCCGCGCTAGCCCCGCCCCTAACGGACACAAACGAAAGCGTAATGTACTTTGTGGATAGCCCTCGTATTTCTGGGTTGGAGAACTGTTTCGCACTCTAATATTTAAGCTGTTGTCCTCAGTGGGAGAGCAGTGTAACTCAGTAAGAGTCTTTCTGTATTTAACGATCTGTAGGGCACATTGCAAGGTTTATTTGTTGGTGCAGCATGGTGATCTGTACAAAGTAGAATCGTAATGCTCTATTCATTCACAAGACATCCTTTGTGCCAGGGCATAAGAGCATCTACAAACTGATTCGAACAAAACGGAGGCAAGGTATACACGGAAAGTTCAGAGAAAGCAAGTGCTCAAACACAAGTTGAAGCAGACCACCCATCTCTGGCAGGGATGTTGTCACTCATCCACCACTGTGACATTAGGGCATATCGAGACCTGTAGCTGTAGGAGACCGAAAATTGCTGCCATTTTTTCTCTTCTGTAAGACAGTGCTTCGAATTCTGTTTGTGTAATTGTTCTGATTTTCCCCCATCTGTGCTTAGACAGTGATCTCTTTCTAAAGAACAAGAATGCATTTATGATCAATGGTGTTTTCGCAAGCATGCACAAGCTTTTAGTGGTGAGAACCTTTAACGTTTCTGAAACGTATATGGATAGCAGGACAAACATTTCGCATGATGTGTCAGTCACGCTGGGTATGCTTGCATGGCTAGACGCAGCTTGCATGTTCCCTTAGGATCGTCAGGAGCAATGCACCCTGTGCTATTCTGTGACATCAGTATACATAGGTATCGCATCAGCAATGGTAAACATGTGTGCTGCCCAGAGGCGTCTCGCGTATGGGACCAGCGTGAGCGCGCCTTGGAGTTCTGTGACGTCAGTATAACACTCGACGAACTCTAACTATATACCAGAAAATAGACCCAACTTTCAGCCAGTCGTTGTAGGCAGCAGCGGCGTGAGAGCGACGGCGCCCGCCCTTGGAGCGTCTGCACTCTGCAAATAGGTG